>NC_056749.1:695618871-695778871 GCF_019279795.1 Protopterus annectens
TATTTGGATCATGTATGCAGTATTCTTTATTGCTGTTGCCACATCTCACATTTCTTTCACTGTATAATGCTCAAGCATGAGTCATGAATCATTGTCTCTTTATCGCCACTTGGCTGGCCAGGCACTATTAGTGCAACTCTTTAAACAGCAAACCTTATGTTCACCTAATTCCATCTGTAAAAGTAATACAACAAAGAAAAACCAAACACTCCACTATTATTTCAAAGTAAAATAAGAACCTGTGAAAAAATATTAATCCACAAGACCAAGACGTCATAGAAGGAATGCACTGTAAACTTTTATTCTATATAACAGTTAAACACTTTAATTCAAATAACATCCAGACGACTTTGGAACTGTTAAACAAAACACTTCCACCTTTAAAAGATAAACTGGTCATGCAATAAAGTATCATGTGATTAAATAATCTAGCAACATTTAAAAGTACATTACACTAAAGAATTCTTTAACATTTAACACCCAAGAATACAATAATTTGTTGTATTAAACAAAAAGTTGTCAAAAGTGTATCACTTTACCATTTTTCCTTTTAAATATGGAAGTGCTATTCTAACAGTTGTGAAAAAAATCTAATGTTATTAGGGTGAAAGCAATTATGTATTTTATGGACTGAAATTTATGGTGTGTTCCTAGTATGACATCTGGTTGCTGTAGAAAAATCCTTTTTTTTTTTTTTTAAGGTTTTCTCTAAAAGTAAGGAAAAGAAGATGTGGTTCTGCATTTTGCAGGATAAGGTGTTCAGTTCTCAGACCAGGAAGAAGATGTGAGGCACAATGGTGGCTCTAGTGTGGGTTTGGAAGTCTCTAAAGAGTGGGATAGTGAGTTTGGCGGCTGCTCTACACTTCCAGCAGCTCAGGAGTCACTTTTTTTGAACCAAACTTTTCGGAGGGGTAAAAAGGCTTGTAATATAGAAAACTATACCAGCAAAGGAATGAGAAATGCTCCAGAGACAAACAAAAGACTTGAGGGGCAACAACCTTCACAACACAGGTATAAACGGGTTAGGTGGAACTAACTTTGGAACCACTAATCATACCGCTGCAGTTGTGAATAATAACTTTGCCAGTATTAAAAGTAACGTTTTTGATAATGGACAATATGTTATAAATTTGTCAGGTTATGATTTGGATGAGAATGAAAATGCAATTCTTAATTATGGTCTGAAGTTTATTCCAACAGTTTTACCCAAGATTACATGTCATAAAAAGAGACTTGTTTTGTCTAATATGGAAATTACATCTTGTTCATTTTTTTAAGCATAAAGAAATGTGTTTTTGATTTAAATAATGATTCATCTTTTCAAAGCATATCGGATGATAGCTTTCATTCTTGTTTCTCTAATTTAGAAAATGAGGAACTGAATGCATATTCTAAATTAGATACATCTAAAATTGTATGTAAAAGTCAGTTTATTCCACCCTTTGTGCATGAGGGTGTTCAGAATTTTTCTTGTATGATAAACTTTGCATTGGAATCTTTGTATGAGGATTTTATTAATAATAGAGGACAAATTAAGTACAACTTGACTAAATTAGAATGGCAGGCATTTCAAAAGTTGAGTAGGAATAAAGAGCTTATTATTAAACCAGCAGATAAGGGGAACAAGGTTGTTATAATGCATTTTATGCAATATATTCGGATGTGTTTTGAACATTTAAATGACAGTACAACCTATAAGAAAAGTGATGTAAAACAATATAAGGAAGCCATTGGTAAATTTCAGGATTTATTAAATAAGGAATTGAGGTTAGGTTACTTTACAGTGGATGATATTTATAAAAAAATTGGGATTGAGAGATGTGAAATAGCAAAATTATGTTGCCTGCCTAAGATCCATAAATATATCTATAATCCTCCGGGGTGTCCAATTATTTCCTTAATAATATGGGGATTTTTTGTATAGTTTTTTTTTACCATATGTCACTAAGCAAATTTCCTTTATTAAGGATAGTTCTGATTTTTTAGAAAAAAGTTCTTTCTATACAATGAACAGAGGATATGTATTGACTAACTGCCGATGTTAAACGCTTATACACTAGTATAGACCATCGGTATGGACTAGAAGCCTTAAGAGTGACGTTGGGTGACAGTCCTTTTACATATTATATAATTGAATTGGTATAGTTATGCTTGAAAAATAATTATTTCAAATTTGATGGCCAGATATTCCATCAATTAAGAGGCACAGCCATGGGGACAGCATTCACCCCCATGTATGTTAACATCATGGTGGGACTATTTGAAGTGGATTATTTATATCAGAAGGATTTTTATAAAAGACATGGTTAGATATTACAGATATATGGATGACCTCATTTTTAGTTGTAAATGGTGTCGGGAAAAGGTAAGATGTTTTTTGGATAACCTCCAGGAAAATAGATTTTTCTTTGCAATTTGATGGTTTTCCGGTGGGCAACAGAGTGACTTTTGTGGACATTTGTTTAGAAGGGGGGTGTAATGGGAAAATCATCAGTAAGGTACATCAAAAATTGAGAATGGTGCCCATTTTTTGGATGCTCTTAGTTGTCATCCACACCATCTTTTAAAATCTCTCCCTTATGGAGAATTCCTTAGAGTTAAAAGGCTATGTAACAATAGTAATGAGTTTTGTAAAACAGCTGAATTATTTGTTAGGAGAGGCTATGAAAAAATATGGTTTATGCCTCATTGGATAAAGTTAAAAAGAATATTTGTGACCGGCCAGCTAGAAGGCAGAATAAAGAAATTACTATAACTGATGTTAAGTGATAATTCTAGAAAGGTATATGTAGTTATCACTGATTATCTTTTGTCGGATGAAGTGAAAAAATTATTCAATATTATTGGGGCTTTTTATTTAAGTTCAAAGGTTTTGTAAATATTTTACATAAAGTCCCAATGTTTTCGTATAGAAAGAGTAGGAGCATAAAAGACATATTAGTCCACACTGTGTTTACTATGCCTGATTCTAGGAGAAGTGTTAGTCCCACTTTGGTAGGCACTTTTCCTTGTGGCAAATGTATTACCTGCCAATATGTTAGTAGGATGTTTACACCTATTAATGGGGTGAGTTTTCATACAAATGCTGTATTTTCTTGTAATACAGAAGGTGTTATTTATGCACTTAAATGCCCTTGTGGCATGTTTTATATAGGTGAAAGCAAAAGGGCTTTTAAGCTATGAATCCAGGAACATGTTGGGGACGTCAAAAATGATAAGCCTGAAAGCCCTCTTGCTATGCATTTTAAGGACTATCATAATGGAAATCCAATGGGTTTAAGTACAGTTTTCGAACATGTTCCTACTAATAAATATAGTTTTGACATCAAGCAAAAACTTTTGTATAAAGAAACAATGTTTATATTAAAATATGGCACATTGGCCCCTGGTGGCATCAATGCAGAATGCAATTGGAACGTTTTAACTTAGTTATGTGTCATGTGAACTTTAAATTGTTTAATTGATTTTATTATTTATACTTGGGTTTCAGATCTATTTTGTATTTTCCTTGGAAGGCTATTGCAGAGGCTCTAGAGGTTTTATTAAACTCGTGTATAAGTGTTTGGATTATGGACTTTTTCAGTTGTTTGTTCTTCTTTTCTGTTCTGTTCATACTGTCATTGTGATTTTTTTTCAAAATCTGCATCTCTGATTTAGTTTCAGCACACTTACCAATCTATTTCAGCTTCTAATCTCCTTGAGGTGTTTCTGGTATTACCTAATTATGTTTCAGTTAATCTCCAAAGAGATATTCATACTGCTAAGGCAAATGCAAATGATTCAGCACATCAGTTGTACATAACTCTTTTCTGGGTTAACTAATTTTTAAATGGCATCTCTGCATATGTAATATTAGCTGAACTCTTTATGTTATGGTTTCTTATACTTTGCACAAATGTATGACCTCTACTGTTGATATATATATATATATATATATATATATATATGGGTCTACTACGGTTGATTGAAAACTCACTTGACTGAAAATGAAATTACTAGGACCACTTCACTGAAAGCTCACTTCACTGAAAACTCATTTCTTTGAAACTCATTTTGTTGAAAGTTCTAAATGGCCTTTTCCCCACTGTAGTGCGACCCTGGAGTTAGTATATAAAATAAGGGGGAGTGGGGGCCACAGCCCCCCACATATCTTGGTTATATATTCTCTTTTGGAAACAGTTATTTATTGCACTTGTAAGTATCACTGTGTATAGTTAAAAATGTTTATAATATGTGGGGGTGTACCCCCCAATGTTGAGGGCTTCTCCCACCACTGGAACAATGTTAACTATGTTGATCAAACGTAATCTGGTGAAGTAAGCTTTCAGAAAACTGGACATTCAACAAACTGGAGTCACTTATTTAACATTCAGTGAAGTGTGAATCTGTTAAGAAGTAGACCCCATCATTCAGACTAGTATCCACTTGTGACTTCACTAATGTGCTTGCATAAAAATATTTCAGTGTGGGTGTTTCTGTAATGGTTTTAACATTTTAAAAGACTTTCCATGCTCGTGGCTATATTCCTAAGCTACATCATTTCAAAAGTTTAATCAATGTCATACTTACATGTTCAGAATACATTTTAAAATTTACCATATGGTTCCAAGATGTCCCATTATACCTTATATGTTATTAGAAAAAGGCATGTCTACCACAACTCTGACTTTGTCTGTATATAATTTAGGTTTGTTACTTTAATATTATTCTTATCTCTGTTTGGTATGATCTAAGTCACATCCTGCATGCTCTTTTACAATCTCACTTCCTGTTGGTAGTTCTTCAATGAAATTCAAGACACCTTCCAAACATTCACTTATTTCAGCGACAGCTCTATGACACACTTCAGAAGCTGATGGAGTGTCAGAAGGAAACCTTAGAAATGTGCATCTTCTCATTGTGAATAAAATATGCATAGTTTGGAATTGCCTACATTAAGACTTACTTAAGAAAATTTGTGTCAAATCCAGAAAAAATACTTAATATTATGTTCAACAGAAACATTATCTTCTAGTGTATAAAATGAGTAATGCTTTTTTCATGGTCTGCACTGTTGTGGCAGGACAGGTAGCTTACATCCTTCTAAGCTAGGAATTGCTGATTGAAGGCCCAGTGTCTGCTATTGTAAAAGTGTATTAGTTCTGGCTTAAGCACTTGGGCTTCATGCCAGTTATTCTACATTAAGAGGGTTTGTGGTCTGCACTCTTGTGGGAGGAGAGACTGGATTCTGCCCTTCTGAGCTGGGAATTTCTGGTAACAGACGTATTGTGCCTGCTTATTTGAACTGTTTCTTTCTGAAATTGGTGCGCTTTGTTGCTGTAGAATAGACCAGATTCAGGCCTGCTGAATCTAGCTTTGTTTCTATAACTTGAGCACTGATCCAGGCCATCTTATTTTGGAGAAGATTCTTCTGCACCCTAGTAGCAGGAATGTGCAGTTAGAACTTGTCTGATTGAAGACTGCTGGAACAGGGCTCAGTTTTGAGCTTTTTTTCTGGTTAATTGGGTAACTTGTTTAAATCAATTTGTTTGTTTTCTATTGTTTTATATATTAAAAAATTGCACTTTCTTCATCTGCTTTTACTGTATTTGTGTTTCTTCCTACTTTATTGCTAGGGGCATTGACTACAACTCTGATCTGTGGTATATAACAATAAGTATCCTTTTCTGTGCATTTAAAGTGTTTTTTTGATTGTATCTGCTTTATTTTCTGAAAAAAACAAACAAAAAAAAAAAAAAACAAAACTACATACTTGTTTCCCGCCTTTCTAAGCTAGTATAGTCCAGTTTCAGGTTAGTGCTGAATTCAGGGCTGTGTTACAAATCTCTGTGTTTGCCCATACCTTACTTGGATAGAAGGAAGTTTCTCTGTCCACCTGTGAGAGATGGGAGCTTTGAGCACCCTATCTATTCCTGGAGGAGTGGTTTCAGCCCAGGAATTAGTAGTTTATTGGCCATTTTGAGCTAATTTCTATCTCTTTAATTTTCCTGCTATAAATACCACATTTGCCGGGTTTTGCACACCGGGCAGTGCCGGTTAGCTAGGGTATAACTATTCCCAGCTCCACAAAGTCTCCTCTTCAATTTTTCCCTTAGAACTAGACAAACGTTCAACTTAAGCACTCAAGCAATTCATTTCTCAGCCCGGCACTTGCTCAAAACTCATAGCAAGCACTTACAAACCCTAGCACTAGACCCTCCTGTACTGTAGAGAAGGACAAGGCTCTCTATTCGACCTTACCAGCCATCCAGTAAAACAGTTCACTGTACCTATCAAGGCATGTCCAAAGGCCAGTTTCAGGTGTACTCTCCAGTCCAGCTGCTGAATCTGGGCATATTGAGGCAATGTTACAACTGCTTTATGTACACAGACAACCCTCTCCTCCTACCACCAAACACTAATACATGCCAGAGATGCAATTATGCAGCCAAACTGGAGGCTAAGCTCTCTCAACCCAAGACTGGATCAGACAGTCAAGAGGAGAAGGGAAATACTTGCATCACACCACCAGTCTCACATAGACCCATTAAACCAGCACCAGCAAAAAACATAAATGAAAACATACTCGGAGGCTCTAAATAAAAACCTGCAAAAGCAACAGAGACCTCCAAAGCAAACATCCAAGCAACACAAACAATGAAACACATACTTCACTAAACCAGTGTGCCATGCAATCATAGCCCTTAAGGCAAAATAACATACCCAACATACTAATAATAGGTGACTCTATAGTCAGACACACTGACATCCCACTCACTAGGCTGAATAAGGAGAAGGTTACTGTTAGCTGCCTGTCAGGTGCTAGGAACTGCCACATAACACAAGCACTCAGGTCACTGCAGAACAAGTACAAATATGACTCTGTCATTGTCCATGTTGGTGTGAATGACCTGAGCCGTACCTCCCTGGACTACATGAAAAGAGACATGGAAGAGCTCTTTGATCATGTAGCCCAGGCTGGTATGACCCTGACCCTGAGTAGCATTCTGCCCTCACCAAGAATGATACCAAGGTATAAAGAAAAAATTCCCAATTTCAACAATTGGCTAAGTTTTTGGTGTCATTCAAAGCGGATCCAGTGTCTGTCCACCTGGGATGACATGCTCGACAAGCCATGCTGCTTCACTAGAGATGGCTTGCCACCTGTCACCCTTAGGCTTTTGAATACTGGCCAAGGCTCTTGCCACCCCCATAGTGCCTTTTGTAGGCAAGGCTCAAAAGACAAACCCATTACTGTAAATAGCACAAGTAAGAAAAAAAAACTGAGGGTAATGCTACTCAATGCCAGAAGTCTAAACCTCAAAATGCACGCACTCGAGGCACTCCTCAGTATGGAGAAAATCGATATATGTGCAGTAGCAGAAACCTGGTTTAATGCTCCAGAGAGCACCCCAGCACTACCAGGCTACAACTCATACCATACATTTTGGCCACAGAACCTGAACCGAAATACAAAAGGCAGGGGCGTATCCATATTCATCAAGGATACCCACACCTTCAGGTTAGTGGCACAGCACAATGCTTCAGAGATCATCCGCGTGCAATTAACAATGGGCAAAACTGCAATTCAAATTGTAGCTTGCGGCAGATCACCCACCATGTCCCAGGACCCCCATTCTGTGTTTCTAGAAACACTGGGAAACATAAAGGTCCTACCAGACACCCTAATATTGGATGATTTCAATTACCCAAACATTAACTGGGAGAACTACTCAAGTACTAACTCCCTTGCCCAACATTTCCTAGAATTTATAAACTCAAATGCCCTGGTTCAACTGGTCAACACTCCCACCAGAGGTGACAACATATTGGACCTGGTCACCACCAACATGGGCGACTGGTGTTCCACACCGGAGGTCAACCCCTCGCTGGTTAGATCTGACCATAAACAAATCACTTTGAATATCCACATTCTGCCCCCACCCCCAGACAAGGAAACCACCGTGGACAACTTTTCAAAAGCAAACCTCACGTTACTTAAGACTGTGGTGGAAAGTTTCAGAGTCCCCATGCTAAAGGATAACGCTGTCCAAGCTGCTAAATCCTTTACTAATGCATTCTACAGGCACCTACAAAAATACATGGATCGTGCTATCCCAAGCAAAACCAAGACTCACTCCTCCAAGAAAAGGAAACCAGTCTGGTGGAAGCTATAGAACAGAAGGAGGAAACTAGTACAGAAAAGAGTAAAATCCCAGGAAGGGAAGAAATCCCTGATCAGTATCAGCAAGAAACTATGGTCCCTCATAAAATCATCCAAGGCGAGTTTCGAAAGAAAAATTGCCAAGGACTCCAAAGATAACCACAAGGAATTCTTTAGCTATGTCAAGAATCTAAATGGAAATGCTCAGATCTGCTCAGAGTTAGTGCAGAATAGCACAAAATACACTGAACCGACTGATATCGCCAACATCCTGGCAGACAGGTTCAGCGCAAACATCACCCCCCTCTCACCCCCAAAAGGGCCCATAACCATACCAGAAGAATGTAGAATCCCTGAAATCACAGACACTCAGGTTAAAACAGCCCTCTCCAAAGCCAAAAACACAGCATCATTGGGACCGGATGGTGTCCCAGGCTGCATCCTACAGAAGCTCAAAGATGAACTAACCCCTCACCTAAACACACTGTTCAAACTCAGCCTCTCCACAGGCTACATTCCCATAGAGTGGCACACAGCAATGGTTATTCTGCTCCACAAAGGTGGAGCCACAACAGACCGTGGGAACTATCACCCTATAAACCTGACTAGCTTGGTCTGCAAGGCTATAGAGTGCATCATCATGGAACTCATTAACAGAGACATTGGGAATCTCCAAACACTGGACCCTACCCAGTTTGGCTTTGTTAAGGGCAGCTCATGCCTCCTAAACCTGGTGGACTTCTTTGAGACAGTTACCAGGGCTATAGATGAGGGAAAGGTGGTACACACAGACTACCTAGACCTCTCAAAGGCCTTCGACACCATTCCCCATTCTGGTATTATAGACAAGCTCACCAGCCTGAACATAAACCTCTATGTCAGAACATGGGTTGCCAATTGGCTCATGGACAGAATCCACATGGTGAGAGTTGCAGGAGCTAGGTCCGACTCTAAACCGGTTACAAGTGGCATTCCCCAGGGCTCAGTCCTAGGACCCCTCCTGTTCGGCATATACTTCTCGGAGGTACAGGCAAGCACAGCAGGACTATGGCTGATCAAGTTCACAGATGACTGAAAACTAAGAGCTATAATTGACTCCGGCTTACACAGACATCCTCCAAAAGGGTCTCACTGAGACGGATACCTGGTGTCAAATTTATGGCCTCAAGCTTATTGCCAAAAGTGCATAGTCATCCCCTTTGGAAAAAACAAAATACCCACAAACTACCACATAGGCGGTCATCCCGTAAATACGGAAGATGTAATAAGGGATCTAGGGACCCAAGTAGATAGTAATCTCACCTTTGATAATCACATTGTCAGAGTGGTTAGAAAATCCTTCTACATGGCCCACCTAATCACAAAAGGGTTCGCATCCAGATCAAAAGAGGTCATTGTGCCCCTCTACTCATCAGACCCATCATAGAGTACAACGTCCCATTTGGGATGTACCTTACAATACACCTGAAACAGCTGGAAAGACCATAGAAGTACCTCACCAAGAGGATCACTGGCCTCAAACAGATGCCCTATGTAGCTTGACTGAAGAAACTCCAACTGTACTCTGTTGCATACCGCCTACTCAGAGGTGATCTCTGCCTGACATACAAGGCCATGTCCAACCCAGAATTGATGGTCTTGCTCCACCTAAATAAAATCTTATCCCTTCAAGCCACATGCTCTAGGGATCTAAACCTCATCACAACAATAAATAGGACGTGCTGGAGGGATAGATTCCTGTCCCAGAGACTTCCCATACTTTGGAACAAGATTCCAGTCTACATTAGTCATAGCTCCTCGCTAACACTCTTCAAAAGAAACATTGACGAGTGGATGGGAAACAGAAAGTTTACCCTGGAGATCACTTCAGTGGCTCTGCTGGACAGAGGCACAGGGAACTAATCTAAGGGGGTAGCGAAAGCCAACACATTCTGGCTAGGATTATAAATGCCTTCAGGCAAATAGCCTAGTGCCTAACTATGAGCCTATGAACATATTTAATTCTTATATTCATAAGTAAGCAACTTCTGACCCACTGGATTTATGTCATAACCTAAACAGGTAAGAAGCGTTCATGCATAAGGTTTCAGTTCTTTGCCTTCCAGAGCCAGGGCTTCAGACGTTTAAACCAACACATTAAATCAAATTCTGTTCCTATAACTAATTTAAACACAATATACTTCAATTATAGTTTCTCATGTCTTCTTGCCACACCTTATTTTTAAGCATTTGTTCCACAACATGTAAGTTTCTTGACTATGCATTTATTTACTTTTTGTACATTTTACCAAGTTTCTTGCCTTGGCTTCTGCACTCTTGATTACTGCACTGCAGTACGACTACTGCAACAAATGGTTAAATGTTGGATATTTTTTATCATACTTACTCACATTCCATGTAAATTTTACCTGCACCATTCTTTTCGTATGTCTCATGTCCCTCATTCAGATCACTAGTACACTCTCAGCCAATTTGTTCATTCATCCATTCATTCATTATCTGATACTCCCTATGCTGAAATCACAATCACGGTGGGGGGGGGGGGGGCAGAACTCCTATACTTAACAGGTACAAAGCAGTGAAACTAATGGATAATAGGTCAGTCTAATGCATTGTCCCAACTCATTTATTCAAACTGACCCATGCTCTTTTCTGTTTTACATGCAGTTTTAAATATTTCTTTCCTTGGTTAGCCTTTTCCATTGTGAGGTCATGATTTCATTCTAAGCATTTAATTTAACATTATATCTGCTTCACTCAAAAGATTGTTGCTTGTCTAGGTATTCCTTATACCACAAACAGTTCTGACTGATGTTAATTGATTATGTAATTTTCCAGATTTATAGAATTTTGCTTAGTACTTTAGTTCAGTAACATGTGCATTTATTGGCTTTGTAGGATCCTTAACCTCTTAAACATAAAATTATAAATACATTGCATATTATTTTTATTTATTCAGAGTAAAATTAAAAAATTTCTTTCATCAAAATTTTAAAGTATTACAAACATTCAAGGCTACTTCCTCTTGATTATGCAGAAACATAGCACACTGTACCTTTTTAGTCCTTTTGGATATTCCAGTCACAGTCAGGAATAAATCAAATTTCAGTAGTTGCACTTTTTAAGTCTGTCAGACTATCATGCAATATGAGACTACCTGGTGACTGAAGTATCAGTGTTACTGAGGAAGTCATGAAATGACTGTATGGGATTCATAACAAACTACTAATAATAATGCCAGACATGCCATGACAGTGTCTCCCCCCCCCCCAATTCACAGGATCATAGGAGGTTACTAGGCTAATGGCCCTGGGGCCCTTGCAAGCCTAGCGAAGAGTCTATCCCCAAAAAGAAACCTTAGTTAGCACCTGTTGCCCCTATCAGAGAAGGACACAGGTGGAACCCCTGGGACAGATTTGTGGTTTCCCATCCACTCATCCAGGTTACGCTTGGAGGGTCAGTGAGGTACTCTGTTTGACATGCATGGGAAGTCTATTACAGAGAAGGGACAGCCTCTGGGAGACAAACCTGTCTCTCAAGCAGGTTTTGTTGATGTTGCATATTCGATTCAGGCCTTTTGAGCAGGTAGTGCATGTGGAGTTAGACTTATGGATAGTGAGCATCTCTAGTAAGACAGGGTCTGAGATTGCCTTGTAGGTAAGACACAGATCACCCCTAAGCAATCTGTATGATGCCAACTAGAATGAAAGTGATTTGAACCTGTCTGAATAGGGCAGGTGTTGGAGGCAGTGGATTATCTTTGTGAGGTATTTCAGTGGCCTTTCCAGTTGGTGTGAATGTTTGGAGAGGTACATCCCAAATAGGGCATTATACTCAATTATCGGTCTAATGAGGGAGGAGTATAGAGCGGTAATAACCTCCTTTTTTTCTAGATGCAATCCCTTTACTTATGAGATGAACCAAGTAAAAGGCTTTTCTGACCACTGCCACTACATGATGGTCAAATGTGAGGTTATCAACCTGAGTCCCTAGGTCTATAACCACAGGCTGTGTGCTTAGGGGGTTGCCGTTGATGTGGTAATCAGTAGGGGTCATGTTTTTGCTGAATGGCATGATACATTTTTATGCATTTAGCTTGAGGCCATGACTTTGGCACGAATCATTAGTTGCTGTGAGACCCGCTTCCAGTATGTTAACATAATTTGGAGAGTCAATGACAGCTCCCAGCTTACAGTCGTCCACAAACTTACTCAGCCACAGGGCTTTTGTCTTTGCCTGGACCTCTGAGAAATAGATGCCAAACAGGGGTCCGAGGACAGATCCCTTGGGAACTCCACTAGTGACAGGTCTGCTATCGGAGATGTAGATGCCTGTTTTGACTTTGAGGATCCTGTCCGTGAGCCAGTTAGCCACCCACATGATGAAATAGGGATTTACACCACGTTGTGTTAGCTTTTCAATAATGCCTGAGTGGGGGATTGTGTTAAAGGCCTTGGCCAAGTCAAGGTAAGCTGTATGCACTGACTTTCCCTCATTCAGGGTCTTGGTGACAGTCTCAAAGAAGTCAACCAGGTTCAACAGGCAAGATCTGCCCTTGATGAATCCGAACTGGGTGAGGTCAAGTGCTTGGAGATTGCCTATGTCCTTGTTTATGAGATCCATAATAATATGCTCCATGGCTTTACAGATCAGACTTATCAAGCTAATGGGGTGATAGTTTCCAGGATCAGTAGTGGTACCACCTTTGTGCAAGGGGATGAAAATGACATTTCTCCACTCTGCTGGAATGAAGCCTGTACTTAGGTTGTGGTTGAATAGGGTGCTCAATGGCGAGGCCAGTTCTTGCTGGAGATGGTGCAGAATGTATCCTGGGATAATATCAGGTCCCATGGAAGCTGTTTCCCTTGGGTAGGGCTGTAATACTTGATCTCTGGAGACGTGAGGTGCGGGATAAGTATCAGGGATGTCGAAAGAGCCTTTGGGGGGGATAGGGGGTGAAGTTTGTACTGAACCTATTTGGTAGCAGTTGGCTAAGTCAAGAGGATCAGTGTAAGTGATACTGTTAAGTACTAATTTGGAACAAATCTGGGCTTTGCCACAGAGGTTCCTGATGCAAATAAAGAAAACTTTATGGTTTCCCTTTGTTTTGGAGGCTAGTTTCAATTCATAATTGGCATTGGAGGTTTTCACTTGTGATCTAATTTGCTTGTTGAAGCTAAGGAGGGAGTTGTTCCAATTTGGAATTTGTTCCTTTTTACTCTTGGACAACAGTTTCTTTCTTTTGTTGTAAAGCCTGTTGATAGAGGATGTCCACCAGACAGGTTTGTGTTTCCTTGAGGAGCAGGTTTTAGTTCTGTTGGGTATGGCTGAGTTCATGCAGTTGTACAGATGCTTGTATACTGCACTGGCATACTGTTCAGCATAGTTGTCTGAGACAGTCCAATGATCTGATCTCACCAGGGTAGAACATACTATGGGAGTGGTGCAGAGGTCACCCATGCTGGTGAGAAACAAGTCCTGAATGTTATCTCCCCTTGTGGGGAATGAGACGAGCTGGTCTAGTGCGTTAGAAATGATGACATCAAGGAATTATTGAGCAAGTGCATTAGTGCAAGAATACTTCACCCAGTATATGGTGGGATAGTTGAAGTCACCAAGGATCAGGTGTTAGGGGGGTACCTTGATGGAGTTAAGTAGATTGAGGTAAGAGGAGTGGGTATCCTGAGTCATGGAGGGGGGGGGTCTATAGCTAGTTATAACTTGGATGGGTGTCTTTCCTATCTTACTCATAGCCTTTTTCATTCATCCTGTGCCCTCTTGAATGCCTCTGTAGTTTTCCTGTATATCACATGTAATAGTAATTCATTGCACAGGTTCACAACCATCTATGTGAATAAGTACTTTCAGAGATCCAGAGAGCAGTCAGTTCCTACAATCCACTGCACATGAAGAAATGATGAGCCATATGCCTGGTTGACATTCTCAGATAGGAGGGCTGGTGCATAAGTAGTTGTAGACCATAATGTGAGCAGTAGAAGCAAGGATGACAGACAGGCAGATTAGGGAATTATTCCTGTCCTTGGACTTTAGGGTAGGGCCATTTCCAGTATGCACACATCATTGTCAACCAGCTGTTAGAGATGATAAAACATTGAATTAGTTGACCACATAAAATTTCTACGTAGCCATATAGATCACAATCTGAAATTCAACAACCTTGAGAAAACCCATCAAAAACTTGGCATCTTGTATGAAATCAAAGCCCATCTAAGTGACTGCTTGAAACAGGGGCGGCTCGTGCCATAGGACTGCTGGACTGCAGCCCTTCCACCTACAAAACAAAATAAAAACAAACCGAGAAACACAAACATTAATTCCTGGACAGTACGCATGCACACATGCTCTCAGACTGCTTTCTCAGCAGTCTAGATAAGGGGAAAGGCAAGATGCCCAGAAGTCTATGCGGAGATGACATCACAACATAGAGGCACTCTGGACTGCAGCAGTCGCAGGCAGGACCAATCTCGGGTTTGGACTGCAGGGAATCCTTTGGGATGGACCAATCGCACAAGTAGTACGAGTAAGGGGCTGTTCGGATATCCCAAGTGCTCGTTGGTGGTAATGGAAGCAGGTATTTCGCTTGTTGGTGGGCTGGGGCTGTTCAGTGACAAGGTAGGAGTGTGTGTGTTGTGTGATGTGTGTGTGTGTGTGCGTGTGTGTGTGCGTGTGTGTGTGCGTGTGTGTGTGTGTGTGTGTGTGTGTGTGTGTGTGTGTGTGTGTGTGTGTGTGTGTGTGTGTGTGTGTGTGTGTGTGTGTGTGTGTGTGTGTGTGTGTGTGTTTTTTTTTTTTTTTTTAGCAGCATTGTATTTATATGAAATGGAGTTGAAAATATTACTGTAGCCTATATCTTTTATTTTGTTACAGTCAACTATCAGAGATGTACACACACAAAAAAGTAAGTATAATTGCTGGGTAGGGGGTGGTCTGTGGATTAACATGACTGACTACGATCATTTGCTCAATATTTTGGTTTTGCAGGCCTGATGTGATTTGTGTGAAGCAGTTTGGTATACTTTGGCAATGTTTATGTGAAACAGTTATATGCTACCATGACTTTTACATTTATAAGCAATGCAAATGCTTTATTAATACCACATTTTAATTCTTACATACTGTGCAAGATCCTTACATGGTGCACTTTTTATTTCAACACTAATTGCTATTACAGATATATGTTTGTATAATATTAATGAACTACTTAATGTCAATCAGTTGTTACAATTAACGTTCATTAATTTGCCATTGTTAAGCATGTAGTGTATTTACTGAAATCAGTATAAACCTACCGCTGCTGCAGTTTATGCTTCTATGTAAGTGTGTGTGTGTTGCAGTGTATTTTAGAGTAACAAGTTACCCATAATTTCTTTAACTTTCCATCACAGACTGACATCAGCACTATACACAATAATAAGATATCTATGTATGAAAGCAACTAATCACTGGCGCAGTGACGTAACTGAGTAACCTTGTCAAAGTTTTTGGTTCTCTATGGCTACTTCTGTGTCAGATTTGAATGTGCATCCTATCTCTTTTTGGGGTTATTCAAGTGGTATGCCAAAGACACACAACAGGTGAATTGCTAATCCTCCCATTTCTCAGCAGTTAAGTGTCCAATGTTCTATCTTTTGATGGACTGTGTGTGTGTGTTGGTGTGTGTGTGTGTTGATGTGTGTGTGTGTGTGTGTGTGTGTGTGTGTGTGTGTGTGTGTGTGTGTGTGTGTGAACTGCCTCAGTTATTATATACTGGTGGCTAGAGTACACTCAATGGTGGTGTGTAGGGAATACCTCAGGCTTGAACCCTGTACCTTGTATGCAGGTGTTAAGGGCCTGAATTCCCTACCCACCACCATTTGTAAAAAAATTGTAGAGTTTTGCCTCATATTTGATCTGTTCTGTTCCACATAATGTCTGTGGTTTCTAAATATTTCAATGTTTGATGGTGCAGTAGTAGCATTGTTGCCTCACAGCTGTAAGTTTTCAGGTTTGATACTTGGCTGGGGTGCCTTCTGTGTGGGGTCTGCATCTTTTCCCTGTGTTTGTGTGGGTTTGCTTTTGTGTCCTCCCATGTTACAAAGACATGTCTGCATTATTTCTTCCTGGGCCTCTGCTGAAAATAGTGTTTTTGTTCCAAGTCAGACTATCCTGGTTAACAAATGTTAAATAAAAGTGACAGGCATTTGAATTTCAGACTTCAGGTTTCTGAATGTTTAATTCCTTACATATTTGATGTTGCAGTGGTAGCATTGTTGCCTCACAGCTATAGGGTTTCTGGTTTGATTCTTGGCTGGGGTGCCTTCTGTGTGGAGTCTGCATCTCCTCCCTGTGTTTTGTGGATTTGCTCTGGTGTCCTGCCATTTTACAAAGACGTGTCTGCAGTATTTCTCCCTGGTCCTCTGCTGAAAATTGTTTTTGTTCCATCAGAAGCAAAATTGACAGGCATTTGAATTTCAGACTTCATATACTTCAGAAAATACATAGTAACACAACCCTTTATTCTAGCAATTTTCTAAGTTTATAAGATGAATATTTGAAATGTGTCCCTATTTTTGGGACTGTATTCCCCCATTATTGGCTTTGTCCAGGTTTTTTGTGCTAAGGGTGACAGCTATGGCAAGAACTGAATTCACTGAATATGTTTGAGGGCTGTATTCCCTCATTACTGGGTTTGTCCAGGTGTTTTGTATTAAGAGGTTGACAGCTATGGCGAGAAGTGAATTCACTAAATGATAGCCATTTAAGTTTCAGTCTTCATCTCTTTCACAAAGCAGCTGATTTGGCGTAGTTGTATGTTGCTCTGACTGTTTTGCACAGGGACCTTGGCAGTAAAATGTATGGTGGTAACACAGCATTTCTCTTTGACAAAACAGCTGATTTGGCGTAGTGGTATGTTGCTCTGACTGTTTTGCACAGGGACCTTGGCAGTAAAATGTATGGTGGTAACACAGCATTTTATTCTAGCAACTTTCCAAGATTATACAAGCAATGTTTAATGTGTCCCTGGTTTTGGGGCTTTTGACCCCCCCCCCCAATAAATGTTGGCTTTTTCCAGATTTCTTGTGCTGCGAAGTTGAGATGCAGTTGAGTATTGAGTAGATTTTACAAGGAGCTGAGAGCTGCAGGGGAATAGAAGTTTAGTGCTGCTTATGGTGAGCTGGCTTGCATTGTTAATAGCACAACAGGTTGTGTACTTGCTGTTGATGCTGAAGGCTGTGGGTTCTACTCCCACAAGGGGTGGATGCTGCCGTACTGAGAATGTCCTCCTTGGTGAAGATACTAACTATGAGCCTGTTATCAGTTTGCCATCCATTTCCTCTTGCAATATTACTAGCTTATCATTTTTTTAATGTAATACAGGCAATTTATTCCTCAGGGGCAACAGACACTATTTTTCGATAAAACCATGAAAAAGGTGTTTGCTAACAGCAACCTCTTCATTAGTTACAAATTTCTTTAATGTGGAATTATTTAGATGACTTTTACTTTAGAGATTATGCATATTTACTGATAATGGACTGTAGAATTGTGCATATTTGCTGATAATGGTGGACTGTAGAATTGTGCATATTTACTGATAATGGTGGACTGTAGAATTGTGCATATTCACTGATAATGGTGGACTGTAGAAGACTGAGTAGACATTTATGATGGAAATATTCCGAACTGGGCAGTTTTGTCATTATGGGTGCATGCATTTTGTTTCATTGCTTACTGGAAAAATGTTCAAAACAAATTTAAAACGCCCTCTAACAACTGTACTGTATTGTACAAGGAATACAATTTAGTACAATCAGGAAGGTATATCAAAGAGCACATGTATGGTTCATATGCAAGGGGTCTATGATTTGAAAACAGCCCAAAATTAATCTTTATCTGCCACTGGCAAAATGTATTTTCTTTGAATGTGGGTTTCAATGCTGTTTCAATGAATGTGAGTTTCAAGGGCAGAGACGTTTTAAAGCTAAGTCTGTTTTCATTGTGAGACTACATTGCTTTGTTTAGCAGATGTCTTAGTGTTTGTGCTGTGAAATGCAAAATAAAACTTTCAAATGAAGTCCAAATCATCATAGAAGTAAAGCAGTATGCACATTAGTGTTTATGGTAAATGGAGTGAAACAGCCAAGTAATGGATCATTGGAATGGCTGCAGAGGCTCCATTCGACAATGATTTTGTGAGGGGGAAGGGCGGCAAACTCAGAGGCTCAGCTGAACTATACCTCCCAACTGTCCAGATTTTCAAAGAATGAATAGATTTTTGCTTCTTATTTTTGGTTTGTTCCTCATAAAATTTGTAGTTTTCTGGCAAATCATTTAGGAATTAAGTCACTAAATAATGATACACTGAGTTTCAGACTTCATAACCTTCAGAAAAATGCATGCTAAAGTAAGACCTGTTATTCTATCAACTGTCTCAGTTTATACAAGAGCAATTTTTCGTACTGTTTATATGTTCCCCCAATATATTTGGCCTTGTCCAGATTTATTGCATTAACAGTTTGAGAGGTACATGCAAATAAATTGCTTTATAGAATTAGGCATAGCCAGCCTCTCAACTGTCCCTGATTTTGGCTCAAAATGTTGCTCTTCCCCCCAATAATCCCTCCGCAAAATAGCAATGTTGGAAGAAAACATGGAGGGTTTACAATTAAAAAATAACTGTAATAATCAAATGTATAGATTACTTGAAATGCATGTAGATTCTTTTATTTTGTCAGCTGCTCAAGTTAGCAGTACTAATATTAAAGTGTCCCTTCTTTGACAGGTTCCCAGCTGTATTGTGTGGCTATTTTATATTTTTGCATCACATTTTTGGTCCATTTTTCATAAAATTATGTTTTTTTTTTGGCAAATTAGTGACAGATTATTAAAGACTGAAGTTAGAAAATAATGACAGACATTTTGAGTTTCAGATGTCATACCCTTCAGAAAATTCATACTAATGCAAGACCTATTCTATTATCTTTCTACGTTTATAAGAGCAATAATTAAAAATTGTCCTTATTTTTGGGCCTTTGTCCCACTTCTATGTTTGGCTTTGTCCAGATTTCTTGCTCTGAGGTTGAGAGGTAGGACAAATGTGTCAGGGCCATCACAGTCAGCCAGAGACATTTCAAATTGCGACATACTTGTTGCACCCCACTCCCCCATGTAGTGACTCTGGATGTGTCCAAGCAAGGCAAGGAGTAGTTATGCAGTGTAACATGTGCAGAGTGTCCCCCCATCCAGGGTAGACACAAGTACTACAGTGGCTTTTCATCTGTCCTTGATTTTGCATAATGGTCTGGTTTCTGTCATATTTTTGTACTGTTGATTTATGCTTATTACTCAAAGTGCCTGTTGCTCTGTGTTTAAGTAGCAATGCTTTAATTACCATAAGATAAGCTTGTCTGAGATCATAATATTAGTGAAAGCATACAAAGCCAGAAGACAAAAAAGCATCAGGATTAGAAAGTGTTCAGATAATAATAAAAATCAGATGGACTAAATATAGTATTACACAAATTTAGTTTGCATTATCAGAGTGTCTATACAGCATGAATTTTTACTTGCTAAACTCAAATGTAAAAATGCTGAGCCTCCTTATCCAGTTAACAAACAAATAATTAACTAGGACCAGCAAAGGGAAACCTATGGTTAGCCATGTCCAGTCATGCCAAGTATTGAAATGTTGAAGCAGGAAGATTGCCTGCTTCCTGTTGATGATGCTTGAATGTTTCTGCAGTGGCTAGGTCACAGATTTGTTTATGTATTTGTTTATCCATTGTTGACTGGCTTATTCCAGCTTGGCCAGTGGCCTCTTCAGCGGAGAACAAAGGTGATATTCATGCGGCATATGGGAATTATGGTGAGGTACAGAGAAATTCCCTGCTCTTTTCAACAAGTGCTGTGGGATCTTTTACTTTGACCTGAAGAGACACCAACTCAGGCAGGTGAGATCTCAGTTTCATTTGTGTGCCTGTATGTTGCTTTCTGAAGAGGGAAAGGGTGAGTTTTATGTTTTCCACTTTTTTCCTTTTGTCCATGTTTGTGAATCATCAGAGTTAGCAGATATAAAAGTAGACATAAAATCAGGGAGTGGGGGCTTGCCCTCATATTGGAGTACAGGGGAGCTTGCTCTGAGAAAAAAAAAACAGTTACACATTTTAGTACATGGGAATTGTCACGATTCTGAGCCTTGTGATTTAGACTTTTTTTAATCCTTACTTAATCATATGTTGAGCAAACAACATATGATTATTCATATTGAATCTAGCAGCAATATCTCAGATATCATACTTATAAGCCTAGGCTCTTACTGTTCTAACCAATTCATACAGATCACAATACCACTATCTTCAACTTAAGAGCAAAATCAAAATTATTCATAAATAGACCATCCTTCCTAAGCTATACCAATACATTCTATGGTGCAATAAATTATATACTTTTGAAAACAGACTAGGATACTATCCTCAGACTAAAAGAAATCTTTTCAAGTTACTACCAGTGGGTTTCATGACCTTATTAACTTATAATTCCATGTGTATATACCAGATACTATCAATGTATTTCATAATATTATTAGCTTCTGTATACATGTGTACATTCCAGTAAGACAATAATACACAGACTCACCACAAAAATTTAGAGGAATTATAAAATTAATAAAATTTACTAAAGCAAAACAGAGCTATTTTTTTTTTGTCTTTTAAAGCTTATCAATTCACAAAGGCAAGTTCAGATAAAATAAAGTACAGCAACTACTTAACTTATCAAATCTTTTGGACCTATCTATATACTTAGCTTGATCTCAACAATTAAAAAAAAAAAAGAAAAGAAAATAATAAGTTATTATTGGATTGTTAGAAAGCTGAAAGGGAAAATGTAACGTCAATAGACAAGTAATGTATTTGTGAGTCACATTAAACAAACATAAAGAAAATGTATAAATTCTCAATAAGTAAAGATATACAACTGAGTGCCAGAGATAGGAGAATTAATTTTCATATAATTTCAGAGATGATAAACACTGCTAAATTATTTATGCTTTGTTGACTGGAGTCATCCTACCAAGCCAGCGTTGTCCTTTTCTGTGGAGACCTACAGTGGTATTCATACTGCCTAGGGGAAATTTGGCCAGGACATTGAGGAAATGACCTTACTTTTCTTTAAAGTGCCATGAGATCTTGTACAACCATCTGAGCTACCACTGACTCAGCAGATGGGGCCTCTGCTTAATATCTCATCTGAAGGATGGCCCACTCAGGAGTGCAACACCTCCATATACTACACTGCAGTGTTAGTTTTGGAAAATGAAAAAAACTACATGTGGTGGGAATAGAACCCACAGAATTCTCATCTTCCACCACCAAAGATGAGTGTGCTAATGGTTGAGCCACTGACAAAAGCCAAATTAAAATCAAAAACTGAAGTTTTATGGAGCTGAACATTCTAGGTGGTTGTCTATACAGAATTATAAAATAACATAAATAAGCACCTGGCAGTCATGTTGAACAATATTTAGAATGCAGATACATGCCTGACCAGTGACAAAAGGATGGGGTTGGTGGTCATATCATCACATTCAAACAATTATAAACCACTAGGTTGACCAAGATTCATTGTAAAAGCAAAGAGTGAGCCAAACTGGAATTATCCAAAATAACACAGGGGTCTACTTCTATTAGATATGGAGTCATACCGGTTTGTTAAAAGTAGAGTTCGCATTTTGAAACTTGTGGCATTTTTGAAAAGTAACAGCAGCATATGACAAAGGGAATGTCAGTGTATACTGCTTATCTTGACCTTGCTAAGACCTTCAGCTGTAATCCTTTAAGGGAATAACTTGACAAATTGAATGTATCATGTGTCAGCCCATATGAAACTCAGAGTAAAATATTAGTTGAACAACTTGACACAGTAAATCAGGGTAGAGGTCATTTGTCCATCCTGATGAGGTTGCCATTGGTGTCCCATAAGGCCACATGCTTCTGAGATATAAAAGTGGGACATAGCCTGTGTAGTAACAAATATGTTTATAATTATTAAAGTGCATATAATGGAATTATGGCAATAAAAGGTGTACACGTTTTCTAAGATGGTCTATAAAAGTGCATAACTGATGTATTTGGGGTACCTGCTAGAATTCTGTGGACCATAATTGTGAGCACAGAATACTGGTTCTATAACTATGAATGTGGGGTGTGAAAAAACTGAGGGGCTGCCAGCCCAGCCAGATAAAATTTTGTAGATAATTCTATGTCATTGTAAATATTAATATAATCCACAGGCTTGTTTTACAAATATAAAGAAAACTAAATGTAAGAAAACTGGCTTAGATGCTAAACTTCACAAATGTAACCACAGTGCACCCTGCTGGGAGAAAGCTGTTAAGTAATTACAGCTGTGTCTGATCTCAAGCACAGAGACAGGATGTCTGGGCTAGCAAATTATTTTTATTGTTATTAAGACAAAGATAATTGCTGGACTTTACATGTAAAAGTGTCTTGTATTGCTATGGCTTCCAGGCCAGGTTCAGCTTACAAAGAAATGTAAATGTTGAGCTTCTGTTAGCCTGGGATCTAAGGAGAAGTGATAAAAATTATGTAATGTGAAATGAGTCAGCAGTACTGGGTATTCTCAATTTAAGATTTTCTCAGAGAGAAAGATTGAGCATTTGGGATTTTGTCTGAAGCTGGCAACAACTCACTAGCACTTGCTTGCTCTGTATGTAAGTAGTTTATTTAGAACTTAGTTTATTTAGAACTTGGTATTTCTGTTGGAGATCGATAGAATATAGCCAGATTAGTGTAGCTGTTTTCTATATTTATGTCTGACTATCATACAGTATTGGTTTATAGCATTTTCCTGTGATTTCTGAACTCTGTAATGTCATTGTGTTGAAATACTAAGTATTGTCTTGTGTTTTTGTTATTTATTATTAAATATTTTTAAACATTTCAACTGTGGCTGTTTGTGTAGAGATAATTTAAGCTCTTAGAGAGTACTTGCATGTATTTGGTGATACTGTCCAAGCCACTCCAGTAGTCTTGCTGCTCAGTCACACTATTTGGATAACAGTAATATTACACAGTGAAATTGGTCACCCTTTGGCAAGGGCCTTATAGTAGCTGATATTAGTAGTTGGTGGTAGTCGGTACTACCTTATAGTCTGGGTAGAAAGGGAGCATAGTTGGAGTACCTATGCCAGCCTTCCCCAGGATTGTATGTGCGTTTGTATATAAATCAAATCTTAAAGTGTGTGTATGTCAGGTACTTGGGCAGGAACATGAAGCATTGGTTGGACAGAGAGGGCACTGGAGGTATTAGCTTGACCACTAGGCTGACATCTGGACCCTATAGCTGTGCCAGTGGGGAGTCTTATTGGGGATCTGGAGAGAAAGGGAGAAACCAGCCCCAGACTGACTGTGATCTCTGTGTGCTGTTTAGGGAAATTGTACTTTACGGTGTGTGTACTTATCTCCCCAGTGTGCATACCCCTCACTAGTGCTAGAGGTGAGGATTGAGGCTCTTTGATTACTGGACCAGTGCACAGGCATCACATATTAATTGTTTGGCATTGGTGGGATATCAACATCAAATGTTAATTGTTTGATAATGGTGAGTTAGCCACATCACACACTAATCGGCTTGTAGTGTTGTGGATAGTGAATTCCTGTAGTTGTGTACAGTGATCACTGAATGTGTTTTTGTACTATGTCAGCCATGCAGTGAACATTCAGATTTCAGATCACAATTGTTTTATTTCTTTTGTTAGCTTAGTCATGGAGATCAAGGTAAGCATATCAGCAGAGGAGTATGGTAAGTTAACAAGGAGCCAGTTGCATAAGATGTGCCAGGCTAAAGGACGGGTGCATGGAATTGTGACTAAAGCAGACATGATTGCAGCTTTGGTCACAGCTGCATCACAGAATAACAACCAGGAGGATGATCAGACTGGCCATTGAGATTTACAGCACTCAGAGAATGGACAGCTTAACCTTTCTGCAGAGGACTTAAAGATCCATCTGGAGCTAAAGAGACTTGAATTGGAGGCCAGACATTTGGAAACGGAAGCAGCAGAGAGACTGAGATGTCTACAGGTTGAGGAGAATGAGAAACTGCTACACCTGGAAGCTGAGAAGGAGAGGCAGAGGTAGCATGAAAAGGAGATGCTGACTCTTCAGAGTCATGGAGGTAATGGGGGAAGGGAGTAACTGGACTCCAGAAGCACAAAAGTTTAGTAAATTTCTTCCATAGTTTACAGAGGGAGATATTTTTTGATAGTTTCATTCATATGTTTGAGAGAGTATGTAAAGAGTATGATGTTGACCAAAGGTTCTGGGTACAGTTTCTGACCCCCTTACTCTATGGTAAAGCTGTAACTGTGCTGTCTAAATTATCTGATCACGAATTTTTTGATTATACTGCTGTAAGAATTGTTTGCTAGAATTATTTAAGCCAACACCTGAAGCTTATAGGAAAAAGTTTTGTGAGCATAGATGCAAGGCAGATGAAAGTGTGTGTGAATATGTTGCTGAACTAAGCAATTATTTTCAAAGGCAGGTGAGTGGATGTCAGGTCACCACTTTTGAAGGGCTGGAAGACCTTTTGGTGAGGGAACAAGCCCTTAGCACTTTGCATGAGAATCTGGTTAGCTGATAGACAATGTGCTACTTCAGATGAGTTTGGGAAGAAGGGAGACCTATACCTAGCAAGCAGGGCATCACTGCACAGGAAAGGGACACCCAGTGCTGCTCATGGGTTTAAAGGAACCCATGGTGGGCAGCCCAGACTGCCCCAACAGAATCTTCCAGTAGCAGGGGAAGCCACTAGTCCAGGTACGCATCCAGGACCTAGGGTTAAATTTTTTTGAATGCAACCAGTGGGGGCATGTGGCATATAAATGTCCACAGAGGGAAGGTGGTGAAAAATGGTGAGGGAGCCAGTAGGTAGGGAAGGACAAAATGCCAACAATAGGTTGTCTTGAGACAACCAGGGTACCAAACTACCACCAAAGGTAAGATATCCTATTGTAGTGAACAGCAAAGAGGTCATTGCTGAGAGAGAGCACCTCTGACATAACCATTGTGAATAATACTCTATTTATTCCACAATGGGTTGAAAAATAGCAGCAAATTTCACCATAAAACCTCTTAGCGCCTCGGCCAAAAACAGCCTTTACAGAGTAAGACATGCTCACTTAATGCTTCCTTTATATAGAAAAATTTACTCTAATCAATCAATTATATCATTACATCAATTGCACAAAATAAAAATCTCTTAAAACTAAAACATTCTTTAAATAAAACTTTGCCAATTGCATTCTTTATTTAACCCACTAGGTTGCAATGTATTATACTTAATAATAAAAATTCATTCTTTTTTTCCTTAGTGAGTGTTTAAGCATTTCTTCACTGGCAAATTGTTGTAAAACTTGCTCCAGAACTGTTACTTTTAAACTACTTATATCCCCTAAATTTATCTTGTTAAAATGTTCCACTACAGGGCCTATAACTTTGTTATTTTTGATGTCCCTGACACGTTCTTTTATCCTTTCACTTAAACTTCTTTTACTTTCCCCAATATAGAAGTTTTCACAGGGACACCTAATAGCATAGATCACTCCCCTACTCATGCAGGAAAAATTGCCCTGTGATTCAAACTTTTTGTCATTTATTTTCTCAAAAGTTGGCACTATAAATTGACAAACTCAACACTTGCCACATGGACTCATGCCTAATTCTATTAAACTTCTAGTAATTTTAACTTTAGGTTTACTATATTTACTTTGGACTAAAAAGTCCTTCAAATTACCCCCCTTTGGTAGGAAAATCTTAATTCTACTTGTGAAAGAGAAGAAACTTCTCTTTTTATCAGCTTCCAGTAATCTTTTAATAATTCACTTAACCTGTCAGAAAAAATGGTGTACTTAGTAACAAAAAATAAGGAATTATCTATAGAAACCATATTTTTATTATTACCTAAGTCACTAATGTAACCTCTTCCCTTATTAACCTTGAACTTCCCATATATTTTGGCATAACTTTCCAATACTGAATGTTCTTCATAACCTCTTTCCAAAAGCATACTTATAACTTTCTCGGCCTCTTTTTGTGATTCATTTAAATCATTACATAATCTTTTAATCCTTAATAATTCTCCATAAGGAATAGATGTTAAGGTGTGTGATGGATGACAACTAGTTGCATGTAACACCAAATTAGACTGGTCAAACTTTCTGTGTATCTTTGTTTTAATTTTTTCATTGGCTATGCCTTCTAAAGTAATGTCCAGAAAGTTAACCACCAATCCTACTTGTGCTCCATCATACTGAATTTCATATCTATTACTATTTAGATACTGTAAAAATGTTGATACCTTTTCCTTACCTCCTTGGCACAAAAATACAATACCTATAAATCTGAAATATTTTTAACATGACTTTGATAAAATATACTTCTATAAATATGTATACTTTCCACTAGCCCTATAAACAAATTTGTGTACATGGGGGCAAAAGCTGCACCCATTGCTGTACCCTTATTTTGTTTATAAAGGCTCCCTTCAAATTTGAAGATATTATTCATTAAAAATGCACCAACTCCTTAATATATTGGGTTCTAGGATTGTCCATTAAAAAATGTTGCTTAGCTTCTAATCTATATTGATGTTGTATGCTAGTATATAAACTAGCCACATCTACAACTACAAAATACATACCTTCCGCCCATATGACTTCTTCCATTTTTTTCAGAAAATCAAAGGAGTCCTTTATATAAGATGGAAGCTTAAGCGCTTCCTTCAACAAAAATTCATGTAAAAAACAGCCCAAATTGTGGGTAAAATACCCACTAGTTGACACTATTGGGCATCCTGGGGGTGCTGCAGGTTTTTATGGATTTTAGGAACACAAAAAAATCTTGCTACTGTGTTCTCTTTACTGACAAACTTGTTTGATACATCAGATGCTGTAAAATAATGTAACCTAACTCCCTTCTTCAACAGCATCTGATAATCCTTTTGAGCTTGCATAAAAGTAGTCATATCTACTTTACTATATACTAATTTGTTGTTTAAATGTTGCATACACATATCATAATAGTCCAAAGAATCCATAACGACCAGCTTTCCCCCTTTGTCTGAGGGCTTAAATACTATTCTATCATTTGTGCTTGATTGCTTCAATTTAAACCATTCCATTCTTGTTAAATTTAACTTTTTATTAGTTCTATTAAAATGGGCGGCCACGGTGGTGCAGTGGTTAGCATTGCTGCCTCACAGCAAGAGGTTCTCCGGTTCGATCCTCGGCTGGGGTGCCTTCTGTGCGGAGTCTGCATGTCCTCCCTGTGGTCGCGTGGGTTTCCTCCGGGTGCTCCGGTTTCCTCCCACATCCCAAAGACATGCTGCAGGTGGATTGGACACTCTAAATTGGCCCTAGGTGTGCATGTGAGTGTGCCTTCTGTGGAAGGTTGGGCGCCGGGCTGGCAACTCGACACCGTAAAACTCCACTGCCATTCAATGTGCGGACAAGGTGATCCGCTGTGGCGACCCCTAACCGGGAAAAAGCCGAAAGAAGAAGAAGAAGAAGATTAGTTCTATTAAAATCACATATTTCCTTCTCTAATATTCAGTTAAAAGCACTATGAAAACGTTGTATATTAATATTTTTAAAAGGTGGCATATAAGTGCTTTCAATGGATATTTTAGTCGTATCCAAGAGAGTATATGCATTATTTTCAACATCGGAATCACAGGAATAGAAACTACATTCACTAGATGAATCATTTTCTTTACCCATTATAGTTGTATCCTGAAAAACAGAATTATAAAAAATTCCTTCAAATGCATTTTCCGTATTAACTTAAATATTTCACCCTTTAATTCATACAGTCTAGGAAAAATGGTTTGAATAAACGTCAAACCTTCTTCAAACAAATAATTAGGTTAACTACATAAGAATTCACTTCATTACATTCTACCTGGTTAGTTAGTCCATTTGCTTCATTTGTATGGGTCTTGGCCCTGGTCCCTTTAATTGTGATATCCTTGCCACGTATGTTTTTTAGCATCTTTTCCAGGGGCTCCCGATCCACGAAAATTCTTCTGAAAAGATTCTGCATTGTTTGGTCTAGGTAGAGCGGGGGTATTCCTGATCTATTAATTCCTCTTCTTCCACAGAGGACGCCCCGCTCTCTATTGAATGAAAACTACGATTTTTCCATTGACCATGCGTTTCTTGGTCTTTTTGATAGCGAACATTGCAACGTATGGACTGCTGATTGGTTGAAAGCATAAATGCCTTCTTCCGCTCATAGTCTCTAAGATCTCTTTGAAGTTTATTCTTTTTTCTATGAATTAGTTCCTTTTCATAGATGAAAAGGCGATCATTTGTTACTCCCCAGAAAAGATTCCAACAATCAATTAGATGTTACTTTGACCACCTCCTTACACGTTTTCTTGGTTTCCTCTAGTATCTTATTCCTTTTAAGATTGTCCCTTTCGATCAATATAGACACCCATTCCATGCTGCATCGATGGACTGCAGCAATCCACCTTTCATGGAACCCCTGCTCCTGTTCTTCTGATAACTCAAATGGGGTAGAAGGATTTCTTATGGCTCGAAGTCCACGTGGCGTAATCTGCAACTCCTGATATCTTTGCAGACTGTTGAGATTATAAAAAGTAGCAGTCTCCTTAAACTGTAACTTCTCTAAATGAGAACAAAGTTCCTGTGCTGTTGGAAGGGAAGGCAGTTCTGTTTTCTTACCTATCGCAGTAAAAGGATTGGTTGTTGCATGTAATTGGGATTCCTCCCATTTTTTCAACACATTCGGTTGCACATTCAGTTGTAATTCAGACATGCCATTACTTTACTGACCCGATACATCATTTTCATTACTAATGGTAGTCTTTAACCCTGAATGTGTACTAATTTGTCCATTTCTCTGTGTGAAATCCATCCCTGTATCATGAAAAATACGGGGTAAAGAAGAGAATGAGTCACTGGTCATAAATAATAACCAAAACCACAGTCCAAAATTAATTAATACCATGTTGCCAAAAAATCAGTAACTCCTCTGTTGTTCAATAAATAATACTTTATTTATTCCAGAATGGGTTGAAAAATAGCAGTAAATTTCACCATAAAACCTCTTAGCGCCTCGGCCAAAAACAGCCTTTACAGAGTAACTTAATGCTTCCTTTATATAGAAAGAAAAATTTACTCCAATCAATTATATCATTACATCAATTGCACAAAATAAAAATCTCTTAAAACTAAAACATTCTTTAAATAAAACTTTGTCAGTTGCATTCTTTATTTAACCCACTAGGTAGCAATGTATTATACTTAATAATAAAAATTGATTATTTTTTCCTTAGTGAGTGTTTAAGAATTCCTTCACTGGCAAATTGTTGTAAAACTTGCTCCAAAACTGTTACTTTTAATCTACTTAAAACTACTTATAACCCCTAAATGTATCTTGTTAAAATGTTCTGCTACAGGGCTTATAACTGGCAAACTGAATACTTGCCACATGGACTCGTGCCTAATTCTATTAAACTTATAGAATTACAATTGATTGATTGGAGTAAATTTTTCTATATAAAGGAAGCATTAAGTGAGCATTAAGTGAGCATGTCTTACTCTATAAAGGCTGTTTTTGGCCGAGGTGCTAAGAGGTTTTATGGTGAAATTTCCTGCTATTTTTCAATC
This sequence comes from Protopterus annectens, assembly GCF_019279795.1. Classification (NCBI taxonomy): domain Eukaryota; kingdom Metazoa; phylum Chordata; order Ceratodontiformes; family Protopteridae; genus Protopterus; species Protopterus annectens. The sequence goes on from NC_056749.1 coordinate 695,648,730, forward strand.
CATTGTGGAATAGAGTATTATTTATTGAATAACAGAGGAGTCACTGATATTTTGGCAATGTGGTATTAATTAATTTTGGACTGTGGTTTTGGATAACCATTGTGAAGCCTGCAATGGGTACAGAGGAGCACTACATGCCTGGGTAGTCTACTCCAGTCAGAGATTTAGGAGGGACCCCATTCCAAATACCTTTGGCTAGGGTTCAACTTGACTGGGAGGGTGGAAAAGGAAGCCAGCAAGTAGGTGTGTTTGAGGATATCCCTGCAGTTGTCCTGATAGGAATGATTTTGATAATGCAGTACCATGTGTTCATGCAGTTACACGCAGTCAGGCTTGGAGGCAAGTTGTGGGTCTGGTAGCCTGGGGGAGACCCAGCCAGACCACATACTTGCAACCAGGACTTGTGACTGGTTACTTCAGGGAGGGAGCTACCCTGTAGCAGTGAGACTGAAGGTGAACCACAGCTGCTTGTGGGTACTGATGTTCTCTTGGACAGAGTGACTGCAAGGGCAGAGGTGAGTAGCAGTACCCAGGCTGACAGTGAAGCATCAATGTCATGGCATACCAGACTTCCTGTGGAAGGGGAGCTGGGGAGGGTTACAAAGAGAGAGTTGAGACAGGCTCAGCTCTTGGACCGTACATTACAAGGCCTGAGGCAGGTAGCTAGTGAGGCACCTGATTCTCAAGGGAAGGGGGAATCTGTATACTTGGACAAAGGGTTATTGTATAGAGAGTGGGCCCCTGAGGGAGGGCTAGAAGGTGAGAGGATACAGCATTTGTTAGTGCCTAGATCCTACCATCTGGGTCTTCTAATCATAGCCCATGATATTCCCTTTGCAGGTCGTATGGGCATAAAACATACAAAGAGACGTATTATGCAGAACTTTTATTGGCCTGGAATTTCCAGGGATGTAACAGGGTACTGCAGGACCTGTGAGCAGTGGCAAAAGTTAGGAAAGGCAGGATACAAGGTGAAAGCTCCTTTGATGCCTTTGCCTGTGATTGAGGAGCCATTTCACAGGGTAGCTATAGATATTTTGGAGCCTCTGAGTACCCCAATTTCCACAGGGAAAAAGTATATCCTAGTGGTAGTGGATTATGCTACATGATACCCTGAGACAGTGGCTTTGTCTTCCATTGAGGCAGAAAAGGTGGCAAATGCTTTGTTAGAGGATTTCAGTAGGGTAGGTTTCCCAAAAGAAATACTGACTGACAGAGGTGCCAATTTCATGTCAGACCTGCTGGCTTGTCTGTGGAAGTACTGAGGGTGAAGCACCTGAAGACCACCCCCTACCATTCCCAGACCAATGGTCTTGTTGAGAGGTTAAACTCTACAATCAAGTCCATGCTACAGACATTTGCAGACCAGTTTGAGGGAGTGGGACAAATATTTGCCCCATCTATTTGCCTACAGAGATGTTCGCCAGGAATCCGCAGGTTTTTCACCCTTTGAGTTGTTGTATGGGCACAGGGTGAGGGGGCATCTAAACTTAATTTGAGATGAGTGGGAAGGTGAATGTGACTGTCACAAGGATTCTGTTGTGGCATATGTCCTAAACCTCCGGACAAGGCTCAGGGAACTCATGGGCTTGGCCCAGAAGAACCTGGCAAAAGCCCAACAAGAGTAAAAGGTGTGGTATGACAGGAATGCTCGAGCTAGAGAGTATGCTTTAGGGCAGCAGGTAATGGTTCTCATTCCTGTCAGACACAACAAGCTACAAGCAGCTTGGGAAGGACCCTACAAGGTGGTAAGGAAGGTCAGTGATGTTAACTACATGGTAGAACTGCTAGGAGGAGCCAGGGGCACAAATTGCACCATGTTAACATGATGAAACCTTACCATGATAGGAATGCCTTTATGCTGAGTATTTGCGGTGGATTGCAGGAAGAGACTGAGGGAGATCTGGAGACTGATCTCCTCAGTGAGGCTCAGACCGACACCTCAGTGGAAGGGTAGCAATGTCCCAGCAGCTATCTCCTACCCATGTTCAAGATATCCAAGCAGTGTTACAGGAGTTTGAGGACATGTTCACAGGGAAACCAGAGTGCGTAGATGCAGAACCTCAAAGGCCTATTACGCAGGCCCCTTATAGGGTGCCTGAGAGAATCAGACAGACTGTAAGGGAGGAGATACAGGAAATGTTAGCACTATGGGCAATTCAAGAGTCTAACAGTCCCTGGGTCTCCCCAGTGGTGCTGATGCCAAAGAAGGATGGCAACACTAGGTTCTGTGTGGACTACAGGAAATTAAATAGTCACACAGAGTCAGATGATTACCCCATGCCTAGGTCAGATGAAGCCCTAGAGCAGCTGGGTGGGTGAAGTATCTTACCACCATTGATCTTACCAAGGGTTACTGGCAGGTGCCCTTCACTCCCAGTGCTAGAGAGTGGTCAGTCTTTGTGACTCCGTTTGGCTTATATGAGTTCACAAAGCTGCCTTTTGGGATGAAAAACCCCCCAGCAACTTTCCAGATGCTGGTAGATCATATTTTAGCTAGAGCAGGAGATTTTGCCCTTGCTTACCTAGATGATATTGCCATCTACAGCCATTCCTGGCAAGACCACCTTCATCATGTCAGGGAGGTGCTAGGCAGACTACAGAGGGCAGGGTTGACCATTAAGCCCAGCAAATGTCAGGTGGGTTTGGTGGAAATCTCTTACCTAGGACATAGAGAGAGGCGTGGTAAGATTAGGCCAGAACCTGCCAAAGTGGAAGCCATTCAGGCATGACCTGCACCTGTTACCAAAAAGCAGGTGAGGGCATTTTTAGGGACAGCAGGGTACTACAGAAAGTTTGTCCACAGTTATAGTACCATAGCTGCTCCTCTCACAGACTTGACAAGGAAAAATAGGCCAGAAAATGTAGTGTGGACCATAGCATGTGAGCAGGCATTCCAGAAGCTTAAAGAAGCTTTGGGAGGACCCCCTGTGTTAGCCAGTCCAGATTACAGCAAATAATTTGTTTTACAGGTGGATGCTTTGAATGATGGGGTGGGGACTGTACTTAGCCAGATTTCTTCAGAGGGAGAAAAAAAAACAGTGGTTTATTTCAGTCGTAGGCTCCAACCCAGGGAGGAATGCTATGCAGCTGTAGAAAAGGAATGTCTAGCCATAATGTGGGCAGAAACTTCAGCCTTATCTGTATTGAAGAAAATTTGCCATAGTAACAGACCACAATCCTCTAACATGGTTACACCAAGCCAGCCAGCAAAAAATGCCAAGTTGCTAAGATGGAGCCTAGGGTTACAAGCATATGATATGTCAGTGCAGCACCGCAGCGGAGTTAGTAACACCAACGAAGATAGGCTCTCAAGGCAATAAATGGGATATGGTATACCCAGATAGGCCTAATCCTCTCAAGCAACATTTCTCAAGGGACACTTGAAAAACTAGCTTAAGTTCTCAGGGGAGGGAAAGAAATGTGAAAAACTGAACTGCTGCCAGCCCAGCCAGATAGAATGTTGTTAATAATTCTATGTTATAAATATTAATATAATCCACAGGCTTGTTTTACAAATGTAAATAAAACTAAATGTAAGAAAACTGTGTTATATGCTGAACTTCAAACATGTAATCCCAGGGCACCCTGCTGGAAAAAAGCTGTTAAGTAAAGAATTACAACTGTGTCTGATCTCAATCTCGGAGACAGGATGTCTTGGCTAGCAAATTCTTTCTATTGTTATTAAGACAAAGATAATTGCTGGATTTTACATGTAGAAGTGTCTTGTATTGCTGTGGCTTTCTAGCCAGGTGCAGCTTACAAATAAATGTATATTGTGAGCTTCTGTTAGCCTGGGAACAAAAAGAGAAGTGATAAAAAGTATGTAATCTGATATGAGTCAACAGTACTGGGTATTATCAATTTAAGACTTTCTCACAGAGAAAGATTGAGCATTTGGGAGTTTGTCTGAAGCCGAAAACACACCAGCACTTGCTTGCTCTGTATGTAAGTAGTTTATTTAGAACTTAGTATTTCTCTTAGAGATAGAATATAGCCAGATTAGTCTAGCTGTCTTCTATATTTATGTCAGACTATCCTTTGGTTTAAAGCATTTTCCGGTCATTTCTGAACTCTGTAATGTCATTGTGTTGAAGTAATAAGTATTGTCTTGTGTTTTTATTTATTATTAAATATATTTAAACCTTTCAACTGTGGCTGTTTTGTGCAGAGATAACTTAAGCTTTTTGAGAGTACTTGCATGTATTTGTTGATACTGTCCAAGCCACTCCAATAGTCTTGCTGCTCCGTCAAACTTATTATTTGGTTAACAGTAATATTACACAGTGAAATTGGTCACCCTTTGGGAAGGGCCTTGTAGTAGCTAATATTAGTGGTTGGTGGCAGTCGGCACTACCTTATAGTCTGGGCAGAAAGGGGACATAGCTGAAGAACCTGTGGCAGCCTTCCCCAGGAGTGTCTGTGTGTTTGTATATAAATTAGATCATAAAGTATGTCTGTGTCAGCTACTTAGGCAGGGACATGAAGCACTGGTTTTACAGAGAGGGTGCTGGAGGGTTTAGGCTGACATCTGGACCTTATAGCTGTGCCAGTGGGGAGTCGTATTGGGGATCTGGAGAGAAAGGGAGAAACCAGCCCCAGACTGACTGTGATCTCTGTGTGCTCTTGAGGGAAATTGTACTTTACTGTGTGTGTACTTGTTATCCCCCCAATGTGCACACCCCTTACTGGTGCTAGTGGTGAGGAGTGAGGCTCTTTGATTACTGTACGGGCATCACATGGGGAAATATATTCTAAGTCCAAGGTCAAAGTACCTCTGAATATTTCTCTAAGTTATATCTATCTGGCAGTTAGTATTTATAAATAGGAGAGTGAGTGCTATTGTCCTCTGCAGAAGCGGTGCAGGTATTCCCATACAAAAGTACCTTAATATTGCAGCAGTGATTTTTTTTTGTTTGTTTCAATTGAAGTTTATATTTAAGAGTCTCAGGATCATTGGTTTCGGTAGTAAGAACCTCAACTTTAATATCACTATTGTCATGAGACTAAGCAAAAAGATACAAATTACAGTTATAAAATAAATAAATAAATCATAAAAGAATGACACTGAAGAACTAGAAATAACAGACAAATATTTAAACTTTGACTACTGTGTATCTACAGAAAGCATATTCTGAAGCTCCTTTAGTTTTTAATGGTATATCTAGTCACACCAGAGAGAACATTATACAATTTTATGTATCAAAACCCAAGCCATCATTGAATACAGCACTACATCCTGTAACCTTCAACCAAGTCATCTGAAGCATCTTCAAAGCATCTTTAAAAGCCCAACAATTCCACACTAGAAAGAAGTCATTGATTTGTAAACCCTGAACTACACAGAAAGGCTTCAGGAACTGTCATTATAATCCCTTTCATACAGGTTACTCATATGAGTCAGATATGCACAGCAGTAACATCTCTGCAGCAAAGCTCCAGTTATGGGCTTTAGTTCTCGTGTCTAATCAGTGCCTGCATAGAGTTTGTTCTCACCATGTCTGCATGAGTTTTCTGTGTGTGCTCAGGTTTCCTTCCACCTCACAAATACATGCTAGATGCTTGGCTTCACTAAATTGTTATTTTTCATTTATGTACTTATTTGAAGTTCTTGACTGGGGTATAGAGACCAGAACAAAACAGATCAATTTCAGTTACAGGCCAGAAAGCCAGAAAGAAAAAAAAATACAAGGTAGAACATTATAGTAAGAAAAACATATGACTACATTTAAGGTGGCTTCTTAAATATAATCTGTGATGCATAAAGAGTGTACTTCAAGTACATATTTAGAAACGTTCAGTATGTACATAAATGTGTAAAAAAAAAAAAAAGCAGGAAACAAGAAGGGAAGGGGGAGTGGAATTAGAGGGACAGCTGACTGAGTGAAATAGAAGTAGGATGGTAGAGAAGGTGATAGTTTTAGTAAGACATGCATGTTATCTGTGTGTGTGTGTGTGTGTGTGTGTGTGTGTGTGTGTGTGTGTGTGGTGCACGCATGAGCATGCATGTTTATCTGTGTGTGTGTATATTATATATATATATATATATATATATATATATTTACACACATTTTATATATATATATATATATATTTACACACACACACACACACACACACACATACATATATATATATAGATATATATATCTATATCTATATATATATATATATATATATATATATATATATATATATATATATATATATATATATATATATATCTATATATATATATATATATATATATATATATTTATGCTTGCCCTTGTGGCCCAGGCTGTGGTTGAAAAGAATCCATGGATGAGCTAATTTACCCATTTTTTCAAAAGCTAATAGAAATATATGATCTTGCCCTACCTGAGGGTCTAGGCCTCAGATGAGCTGCTGAAGTAGCTTACATTAGATAAGAGAACCCAACACTGAAGTTAGTGACCAGTAAAAAAATAAATAAATAACAGAGGCATTACACAACACTTTCCAAGACTTTGGAATTAGGTTTCCAATATGGTCAAAATGAACGAGTCACTACATCATTCAAAATTAATCAATATACATATATGAAAAGTAGAACATATCAGCATGGGGTTGCAACCGTCAGTCTTTTTGAAGGTCAGTAGTTCATAATCTTGACATCCACATCTATAATCCTATGAACTGAGAATGAAAAAATAAAAAAAAAAGCTTGTCATACAAGCTAGCAACATAGGTCACAGTCTTCAGGTCAATATCAGACATAATTTCAACTTTCTTGTTTCACTTTTAGCACCCTGTCTTTAAATTTATAAAGCAGTGATACCAGTTGTAGGTATTTTGAATTATGCTTGATACCCTGTGTTGCTGAGTTAAGGAAGTCTGTATAATAACACTTCTGCAAGTCTGTCAGTGGTAAATACACTATTGCCATTATGACTGTCACCCTATTACCACTATTGTACAAGAGACATTTGCAAAATTTATACAGTTTCTCATCATCATGAATGGGCTACTCTTTTCAGTGACCCCACTGCAAAATGAGACTTTACACAGAGTGACATATTTCCTTTTGTTATGTTTAACACAAGACCCATAAGCTGATTCACATTAACACAAATGCTGGATTGTTTCATCCATCATTACTTCATTCATTTCTGTTACCAATATCATTTTTATGGAAACACTACAGGTAATCATGTAGTCTGTCGTCATGTCCCGGAATGTAATAGGACAAGAATCATGTGATCCTGGAGTCAACATTTCAGTACATTAGAGTTGGCTGTATTACAGATACTGTGCAATGGTTTTAGTTTCATGAGTCTCAGAAAAGAAAGAAAAGTGATTTTTATTTTTAATAGCTTTTACCTTTGCCCTGAGTTATTGTAATTTCAGAGATGGTATATATAGAGATGAGTTGTGTGACGGCTCAGTCTCATATAGGAAAGTGCAGAGATGCTTACCGTCCTGCAAGAACAATTGTTTAGTAGCTTTGTGATGTACTGACATGAATAATTAAGAGAGTGGTATGTTGTAGGTTTAGGTAATATGAGGCGCAACTTATAGCATGTTGATTACATGAGACGTGTTAGCCACAGGAAATGCATGTTACATCCACTTATTCCATCCAGTTTTGTAAAAATTCATATTCCCCTGTTATCCCTATGCTAGTTATCAAAGTGAAATGTATTTTCTAGTCGATCTTAGGATCCAGTCCTATTTGTATGACTCTACTGTTTTACCTTCTTTGCCCCCCCCCCCCAATAGAATTATGTTCTGTCTGATAAAGTGAATGGTCTTTCCATTGCTCTTTAGTTTCTCCCAGGGAATGGAGCCTTCATTTACAGTTTTTGGTTTCAGATTATCATGATTACATACTGTAGAGTGATTGTTTTCTCAGCACCATACTGTATTATGCTGCCATGTTTATATCCTCTAATATATACTGGATTTTTCCACCTATCAACAGTCATGTTACTGCTGCATTTCCTTTTATACGATATTAGCAATTTACCGCAGTAACCTCAGACTTATAGTAAGCATACCTGGAGCTCACTTTAGGCATATAGTTAATTATTTCAAGTCAGAATTTGGCAGGGATTGTATACAGAAATGGTTCATTGCTGTCTGTATTCATCCATATCCTACTTCACATGCGTATATGAACACAGTTACCAAGTTTACAATCTTGCCTTTGTGTCAATACTGCTATCCATATTCAGTATAGATTGTTGATGTACTGCATACATTCAAGTCTGAAAGCAAGCTTGCAGTGCATCTAATTAACATACCCAGCTACCAAAACAAATTAAACCATGACCAAACCATTTGCTTCAGAGAAAATTCCAATAATCAATGAACCAGGTTTTGAGTCACTATGGGATTTATGCCATTGTGGCCAGAGTAATTTGTCCCTGCGTTTTTTGCTGTCGGGTCTAAACCTTGTTAGGCAAGGATAAATCCCACAATAACTCTTACTCCTACCATAGATTACAGCTTAGCTATACTATTATATTAAAGAATCATGAAGTGCTGGGGATGTCCGGATCTGACTGATTCATACCAACAGGTCACAAAAGAGCTATGGAAATCATGGAAACAAAGGAGTAGGAGGAGGAATTTGGCTAGACCATGTGGAATGACCAGTGACCTTTGAATGGCCTCAGAGATGTTATGACAAGCATGTACTGTTTCATTGTCCAGGCAGTCTTTAACAAGGCTAGAGAAATGTTAACTTCAACTGAAGGTTAAGGGGTGAAAAGAAAGCTTTGAGGAACCCCTGACCCTAATATACATGCCCTTCTTCAAGGAGACATTATCACAAATAAATGATGAATTGACACCATTTCTGCAGATAAGGACAATGCAGAAATAAAACAATGTCATACTGTTAAGGTTAATGGGATTGGATGAGATCTTTCTAGGAATTCTAAAGATGTGGAATATTATTGGAGTGTCATACCTAACATTTCCTTTTCTATGTTGTATGAAAGATGGGGCAGAACCTCTGGATTAGCAAACTGAGATGGCTGATTCCATCATACCTCTCAACTATCCCTGATTTTCAGGGATGTCCTGATTTTGACTCAGATTTTAACTGTGTCCCACTTAATACCTCCTAAAATTGGTGACTTTTGGAGAAAAGGTGAAGAACTGCATTTAATAAATAATGACAATAATTAGAGTTATAGACTTCTTGTACTTCAGAAAACATATATTAATTCATATTATTTTATTCTGTCAATGTCTCGAGTTAATATTATTAATATTTTAAAAATGTCCCTGATTATTTCTGGATTTGTACCTGATTCGTTAAGAGATATGGTTCCCATTTTTTAAAAAGCATCCAAATCAAACAGTAGAAAGGTTGACCCAGCCAAGCTAAAGTTTTCACTGTGTAAATCATTAAACCTATAGTGGAGCCCCATGGAATATATGTGGATGATTCTTTAAAATCATTCCAGTGTTTCTGCTACACAGCTTCTGAATGCCCATAACATTTTACTTTTTACCTTTTAAGTCTTTATGGGTAGATCCAGCCAGGAAAGCTAAACCCACTAGCTGTAGATATACGTGTTTCAGGGGTCATTTGCATATATTCCATGGGCATTAGCAGCACTAAGCAGGACAGAGACTAACACCTAACAGTGGGGTTTTTTTCTATTTTTCAGTAATCTTGTGTGACAAGGATACTAGTTGTAATAATAACCACAATAACAATGCATCAGAAATGTTTCTTATATACCTACAGCCACAACCATAACAAATCATCCAGGATTTTACAAACAAGAACCTACCAAAAAACTGTATAGAGAGGCAGAGCCTGAATGGCTAAATGTTAGTCGTGTTATTTTGAGCTCCTTAAATGACACCAAATTACAGGAAATCAAATTATCTAATTCCTCTGGAAATGAGACAAAACCGTTTCTAAACTGCTAATCTAAAGATATACCAACTTTGAGGATTTTTATCTAAGCATTTTCCTGTCAAAATATTTTGGAGAAAAAAAACATCATTGTGGAAATGAGCAACATAAAGAACTCTGAATCTCTACTGAAGAAAGATATACAACAGATGTCTTCCACTATTCAGGATCTCTCATTAAAGATGGAAAAATTTACAGATAAACTTGAAAGTCTTAGAGAGAACTGCCAAACTCAAACTGACATCTTAAAAGAGATTCTTCAACAACAACAATCCAGATTAATAGACACTGAAACATCACTTACTGATATCGATGGAAGGCTCAAGGAAGAAAAGAATCAGGTTAAATTTCTTACCCAACAAAATAATTGGTTAACCAACAAGCTTTATGACCTAGAAAACAGAGAAAGAACTAATATAAGTCTTTTTGGTCTTCCTGAAAAGACTGAGGGTGAGAACATTATTTTATTTTTAAATACTTGGCTTCCAGAATTACTTGATTTAAAGGAAGACTTATCTAATGGTATTGAGAGAACCCACAAAGCAATAGGGAAACCTATGCCATCATCAGCTTCTGCTTCTCCCAGGTCCATAATTGTCAAATTTATTTCATATCTGGACAGCAATCTTATTCTCAAGTCAGCTTGGAGGAAAAGTCCACTAACTTATAAGCAGTACCATATAATATTTGACAATGACTATTCGTCAAGAGTCCTAGAGCAAAGGAAGAAAGCCTGGTCATTAGTAATATTGCTAAAACAAAATAAAATAAAAACCCATCTCATATATCCAGCAAAATCCGATTTTTTTCTCAAATGACTTAAAAACATTCAGCACTATAGAAAAAAACATCTCCTTCATCAAAAACAACAATATACTCCCTATTCCTGAAGATATGGACTGGTTAAGTTCTTCCACATTAAAAAGATGATCTGAGAAAAATAATTGGTTGGAAGTTGGGAAAAAGAAGCAGAAAACTGAGCTTAAAAGCTATACTGCTTCCAAATCTCTCAAAGTATCTATTAAATCTTGAGTTTTAATCTTCTGAACAAAGAGAAAAAAAGTATGTATTCTTATATGTCTTTTTTACCTTTTAATATACTACGTCTTTAATCATAACCTGCTTTATACATAAAGTACCTCATAATTTCTAGGTATTTAAAATCTCTAAGTATACATAATTAGAGGGCTATGTCTGTTATGGTTGAACTTTGACCCATACCCGGGTGTTTTTTCACTTAATTAATTATTAGCCTTTTAAGCTAATTACTTTAATCTAGCACTATTGTAATGATTTGTCCCTTTATTTACATAATATAATAAGAAAACTATAATTTTGCTGGGGGGGGTTGTAGTATTGCTTTAAAGTTAACTGATTTTTATTCTCTGGGATTTTCTTTTATAAGTTTCATGTTCATCATTGATATGGGACACAGAATTTACAGAGATAAAATGCCTTCATTTTGTTTTGTAACGGTTTATATGTTCAAATCATCCTTTCACTCTTTTTTTCATAGCTCGAGTGCATGTATGTACTCGAGCTTCTTTTATGTAGCTTTTAACAAACACGATCCCACAATGTGCTTACAAAACAAATTCAGTTTCTCTATATTTTTACAAAGCAAAGCTAACTACTGTCTCAGTTCATTCCTCACAGATGCGTATTCTTTACTGTTTAATATATACTATTTCCTGAATTGATTTTTGTACTCTGCCTATATACACAGAGTGCCTATTAAAATTAACTTAATTTCAACATTAAATATAAAAATAAGAGTTGATTTAGTCACCTTTTACAGCATTTCTTTCTAATCTAGGAGACATCATGAAACAACAGTAATCAACCTCACAGTTACGTAGCTACGCACATATACAAGCTTTTTTGGAGTTCTTAAAGGGTAAATACAATTTAAACTTTTTAGCTACAAGGGCTACTTTTATTATTTCTTTAACTATTTTATCCTCTGCATGTTATGCCTGAAAGTAGCCCTTAATAAGTTAGCAAGTACATAATTTAATCCTTACATATTCCTAAATGTAAAACGTTATGTACTTTGTCAATGCCTTTCAGACAGTGTATGACATTTCATATTGGAGAGACTGCATGGATGCAGTTTTATTTCTTTTCAACACCACATTCTGGGGATGGGGTTTGAATGTGACAACAAAGGATCGGGCACCATGTCAGTTGACGTGTTTTTGAGAATAATTGCATTTGTTGGAACCGATGGAGTGAACGTAATGTTGAAGTGTGTCTTCTGAGGGTGATGGTGTCTTCTGAGGGTGATGGAGGTACATTTTTGTGTATTAATTGCATTGATTATTTAAAAAGGGGTATAAACAGACAACCACATGGGTGAAATGCAGGCGCTCAGTAGCTGATCTGGGGTCTGCTGAGAAAGGATGAGTGAATGTTCAGTGGATTGTTTTCCTTGGATTGAAGGTGAGTTTTCTGTGGTGATTCAATGACAACAGATCAATCTGATTTTGTGTGTAGTCAGTCTAAAATGTTGATCTCTAAGGGAGAATGGTGTGCTTTACACAGCTATGTGTTGATGAAGATGCACCCTTGGTTGGGGTGGTGCATTGCAGTGGATGCTGGAACTCTCAAACAGATTACTATGTTGTGGAGCTGCTAGATGCGTGTTGTAACGTTGGGTGCTGTATTCAATGGACATAGTGTCATTGGCATGTCCAACTTGTGGTGTTTGTTTAATTTGCTGTGTGATTCTATTGGAGTTTGGCTGGCTGGGTGCTGTATTCAATGGACATAGTGTTATTGATATGTCCAGCTTGTGGCATTTGTTTAATTTGCTGTGTGATTCTATTGGAGTTTGACTGGCTTCCTTGTTGTTCCCGGGTTTCCTGAGTTCTAATTAGCAGTTTTCTTGGAACTGTGCTCGTTGTGATAGGTTACAGCCACTCATTTGAGGGTTTGACAAAGAAACATGGAAAGGCTGTTTTGTGGTGCTCTTGTAGGTTGAAAGTGTGTACAGGGGAACCACTTGGAATTGCGTCTCCTTCTAAAGAGTATTCTTACTTTCCTATGAAAGTAGCGAGGGAATAATTTGTAGGATGCGTTTTTGGATGGAGATGTTGGCATTGCATATTTTGCTTGTAGTGCTCAAGTTGAGCAGTCAATAAAATGCATAATACAAGTCCCACCTTAGGCCATCCTTTGCCTATTTTTTCGGATACTCCCCCTGGAAGTAGTACATGCAGTAGTAGTACGTAGGCAAGATTTTGATATTTATTCATTTATTTTTTGATAACCAAATTCAAGGTTGCAGAAAAGCTTGAATCAATCTTTTTATTCAGTGAGCTCAATTCAGTAAATGTTGTTTTGTGATAAAAAAAAGAAAACTAAATAATCGGCAACACATAGCCAGAAGTAATAAATATATGCTGATCTGATATCTCTAGACTGCTTATACAAACATTATTCCGACCAACATAATGAACACCTGACTAATGTTTTAAGGTTGTGGGGGGAGTCTCCAGCAGCAAAAAAACATCTATAATATTGAATGTATTGAAACACAGCGTGTGTAAAATCCATCTGAAATGCATTACATTTCATTAATGACTGTGTTTTATATAGGTTTGCTGCCGGATTTTCTGTTCATAATGCAGTGCATCTGGCTTTTAATTGAAGCACATTGGGCAAGGTGTTTGCATATTTATTTTTTAAAGGATGCAAATAAATTAAATAAATTACAGGTAATAAGTGCATTTAGCACAGTTTATGTTTTACCTTGTGAACAGTATGACTATCAAGGTCATGTCAAAGTGAGCAATATATATGTTTATTAAAAATATAATTATTTCTATTAGCCAAAAATCCTTTCTCATTTGGACTGTCTAGGATCTTTTTGATTGGCTTGAATAATTTGTGCTGTTTCTACTTATTTAATTTTGGATTTTTGTGTTTCTTTCATGGCCTTATCATAGACATATAGTTCAATTAGAAATTCAGCTGTTGAAATTAAGCAAATCTTAACCTTGATATTGGTCAAATACTACCTATACTATTTGTCCTCCTTCATTTGCAGATACAAAGTGGTAAATTTAACTGTGTAAATCATTTTTGGTCCCTCCACTATATGTAATACATAAATGCTACTGAATAGAATTAATACATAATTTGTTCAGTGTGCAATCATGGGCTAAAGGGAAGGAAAAAGAAAAGAAAAAACGTGATCCACATGTATGCATTTTCCTAATAACTGTCAGAAATTCAGCATTTCCTGGCTTTTGTGATTTTGGTTTGTCTTAAATTCTGGGCATATATGGAAATGGACAAGTTGTGTGGAATATAGGGCCAGCTTTAAATATATATTTAGAGCTCTGTTTGTATCCAAACGTATATGTTGTTCCACATTTAATAGGAATAAATTCACTACCCTCAGGCAGTATTCTTTTCAGAATGAATGCCTTGTTGTTATAATGCCCATATGTATATGGTGACTTTTGATGGTATTAAATCCTAAAAATATTCTGGGGCACATTTAATTTCTTGGCTTTTGAGATCAAATTCAATGGGCATTGAAGTGTTTAATAGTACTTTAGTTCCTTTGTCATTTCATAAATGGTAAATAATTGGACACGTTCTGAAAATATATTTATCAGAATATTTTTGCAGGTTCTGACACTCTGCTTTCTAAGTAACTGTTTAAATATATGGTGTGTTAAGAAATTAAGCAGATATTGTTTTTTCTAGTTCGAACAAAAAGTCTAATAGATCTCATATTTTTCGAATAACTTTAGCTTTTAAACATTACAGTTGTAAGATATGTCTATCTAACACATTACAGTGGTCTAATGTTTTTGAACTGTTTTATACATATTTTAAAAAGACACTAAACAAATTAATTGTGTTAAAATGCTACTAATATTGATTTATTTCTGATATTATTACATTAGCTCTCTGCTTAGCTGGACAGTATAATAGCTTGTCCTATATCATAGAGAAGTTTATCATCTTATTTTATTAATTGTCAAACTAAGAATACTTAACTGAATATTATAGATTGTTTTAATTTTCTATATGTTTCTGATTCATACATATGTTTTTTTCTTACTGACTATATGTGAGAACTTTAAATCAAAAAATAACCTGACAGTTTGATGCACTTTGATATAAAGATAACAACTAGTATGAATCCTATATTGCATCTTAGATATTGACAGTCATTTAAACTGTCATCAGGATTGATTGGACTAGTAAAAAAATGGTTTTCTAGAAGATATGTAGGGTTTTTATTGATTATTATCTACTCCCATGTTTTTAGGGAAGTATCTTGAAATAAAATGTTTTTGTCCTGATTCAATGATATTATTAGTATACAACATTCCCTTTTTTAAGTTTCTTTAAGATAAGATATAGCTATTTTATTATTGTATAAAGGGTTATACACATTAACTCTTTTTCACATTTGTGCATAAAGAAAATGAGATATCAATCACTTCATTTTATTCTTAACTTTAATTCAATTAACTTATATTAATATCTTTCTCCTGTATTCGTATCAGAGCTCAACCTCACTTTGTATGATTTATCTTTTGATTTGATGGATAATCTGACAGAGCAATTCGTATCTATCAGATTAGGGGTGACTGTCACTCCATGTTTGTAATTGTTTTTTATGATTATTTAATTTCTTATAAAATATGTATTTAATCAGTGGCAGCTAGTGAATTCAAATTAAAGGGGGGCTGCAGGAGACAGCTGGATGGGTGGGGCTAATGGGAAGGGGTGTGACCAACTTGAAAGGGGTAGAGCTAGGCTCAAAACCACAACAACTGGAACTTTAATTAAATACACTTTCCCTGGGTGCCAAATGGTCATTATGAGAGTCAAATCAAGACAAAATGAAGTGTAGAAGAAAAATATTTCAATGCATTGGCTACATGACAGCTTACTTAATATCTAGATGGAAACACAAATGTTGTGAGGCATGAAAAAATAAATTACTTTTTAAATACATTACTGGAATGTCAGTAAAAATCAAGTATAAAAAAACAGTAACTCAAACCACTTCTCCTTGTGCTGCAGTTCTAATTATAATTTATATTCAGCTTTATAAAATTACCAAGTAACATGCTGAAAGTAGCAATCTCTGTGATACCCCCACTTGTAAAAATGTTTCTTATCCAAAAAAAGACCTGCTGCCTGACAACAATTGTCTACTTGTTTCATGGGGAAGACATGATCAAAGTAAAAAATGAATAGCAAACAAGAAACAAGCTCAAGATAAATTTCTTAAAGGTTATGGACTACATATGATAGAGTGGCATTCTGTTTAGTTTACGGGTAAAGCCTGCAAAGAGGACTGCAAGTCTCCAACAAATGTAATGAGCTTCTGAAAACACTGCAATCCTGTCCTTTATTACAAATACTGTCATATGCATTTCAATACCTAAGGCTTATACGTTATCTAGTTATGTAAATATTCTCTGCATGGCAACAACAAAAAGGCTTTCAATGTTGGTAATTCTTTAACAGTATGCATATTAAAACTTACTTGCAGCTTACAATCTCCGACAAGCTTACCTGATCGTCATTAAAGCATTGCTACTTAAACACAGAGCAACAGGGCACTGCGACAGCATGAGCTTTCTGAATAATAAAGAAGCATAAATCAACAGTATAAAAATATGACAGAAAACCAGAACATTCTGCAAAATCAAGGACACATGATAAGCCACTTTCGTACTTGTGTCTACCTTGGATGGGGGAATACTCTGCACACTTACACTGCATAACTCCCTGCCTTGCTTTGACACATCCAGAGTTTCTATATGGGGGAGTGGGGTGTAATAAGTATGTCACAATTTGAAATGTCTCTGGCTGTGACACTCATACCTCTCAACCTCAGAGCAAGACATCTGGACAAAGCCATACATAGAAATGGGACACAAGCCCAAGAATAAGGACAATTTTCAAATATTGCTCTTATAAACTTAGAAAGATAGTAGAATAGTAGTAGGTCTTGCATTAGTGTGAATTTTCTGAAGGGTATGAAATCTGAAACTCAAATGTCTGCCATTATTTTCTAACTTCAATCTTTAACTATTTGCCACTATTTTGCCAGAAAACCACAATTTTATAAAAAAACAGACCAAAAATGTGATGCAAAAATATAAAATTGCCACACAATACAGCTGGGAACCTGTCAAAGAAGGGACACCTTTTTGATATTAGTACTGTTAACTTGAGCAGCTGACAAAATAAGATAATCTACATGCATTTCTGAAATAAAAGTAATCTATAACTCTGATCATTACAGTTATTTATAATTGTAAACCCTCCACATTTTCTTCCAAAACTGCCATTTTGCGGAGGGATTATTAAAGGGACAGCAACATTTTTGAGCTAAAATTGGGGACAGTTGAGAGGTTTGGATATTCCTAATTCTATAAAGACACTTATTTGCATGTACCTCTCAACCTCTTAATGCAGGAATTCTGGACAAGGCCAAATATATTGGGGGAACATACAAACAGTACTAAAAATTGCTCTTGTATAAACTTAACACAGTTGATAAAATAACAGGTCTTGCTTTAGCATGCATTTTTCTAAAGGTTACAATGTCTGAAACTCAATGTCTGTCATTATTTAGTGACTTCATTCCTAAATAATTTGCCAGAAAAACACAAATTTTATGAGGAACAGACCAAAAATAAGAAGCAAAAACCTATTCACTCTGCAAAAATCTGGACAGTTGAGAGGTATAGTTCAGCCAAAATCATGGTCGAATGGAGATTCCCTCCTGCAGCCATTCCAATGTCCCATTCCTAGGTTATTACACCAAATTTACCATAAACACTGTAATATGCATACTTCTTTACTTCTGCGGTGATTTGGATTTCATTTGAAAGTTTTATTTTTGCATTTTACAGCACAAACACTAATAGATATCTGCTAAACAAAGCAATGCAGTCTCACAATGAAAATAGACTTAGCATTAAAACTTCTCTGCCCTTGAAACTCACATTCATTGAAGCAGCATTGAAACCTACATTCAAAGAAAATACATTTTGCCAGAGGCAGATAAAGATTAACTTTGGGCTGTTTTCAAGTCATAGGCCCCTTGCACACGAAACATACATGTGCTCTTTGATACACCTTTCTGATTGCATTAAATTATATTCCTTGTACAATACAGTACAGTTGTTAGAGGGCATTTTAAATTTGTTTTGAAAATTTTTCAGTAAATAATGAAACAAAATGCATGCACCGATAATGGCAAAACTGCCCAATTCAGAACATTTCCATCATAAACGTCTACTCAAACTTCTACAGTCCACCAGTATCAGTAAATATGCACAATCTCTGAAGAAGCAAAAGTCATCTAAATAATTCCACATTAAAGAAACCTGTAACTAATGAAGAGGTTGCTGCTAGCAAACAACTGTATATTTCATTGTTTAATCTACAAATAAAGTGCCTGTTGCCCTTAAGGAATAAATTGCCTATGTTGCATTTAAAAAAGGATACGCTAGTAATACTGCAATAGGGAATGGATGGCAAACTGATAACAGGTTCATATCATCAAGAAAGACTACAGCATCCACCCCCTTTACAACACAGTACAGTATCAGCAATGTATCTACCTACTGTGGGAGTAAAACCCACAGCCTTCTGCATCAAAAGCTACCTATTGTGCTATTAACAATGCATCAGACTCAGCATAAGTAGCAGTAAACATTTGTTCCCCTGCAGCTCTCAGCTCCTTGTAAAATCTACTCAACACTCAGCTGTATCTCTGAACTTTGCAGCACAAGAAATCTGGAAAAAATCCAAAGTTTATTGGGGGGGAGACAAAAAGCCCAAAAACCAGTGACATATTTTAAACATTGCTTGTATAATGTTGGAAAGTTGCTAGAGTAAAATGCTGTGTTACCACCATACATTTCAATGCCAAATCTTGAGCCCAGGACCCTGTGCAAAACAGTCAGAGCAACATACCACTATGCCAAATCAGCTGTTTTGTTAAATGGAGGAAGACTGAAACTGAAATGATTACCATTTAGTGAATTCAGTTCTCACCATAGCTGTCAACCTCTTAGCACAAAAAACCTGAACAAAGCCAATAATGGAGCAATACAGTCCCCAAATGTATTCAGTGAATTAGGTTCTCACCCTAGCTCTTAACCTCATAGCAAAAAACACATGGATAAAGCCAGTAATGGGGGAATACAGCCCCCAAACATATTCAGTGAATTCAGTTCTCACCATAGCTCTCAACCTTAGCACAAAAAACCTGGATGAAGCCAATAATGGGGGAAAACAGTCCCAGAAATAGGGACAAATTTCAAATATCCATCTTATAAACTTAGAAAATTGCTAGAATAGAAGGTTTTGTGTTACCATGTACTTTCCTGAAGAATATGAAGTCTGAAATTCAAATGCCTGTTATTTTTATTTATTTAACATTTGTTAACCAGGAAAGTCTGACTTGGAACAAAAAAACAATTTTACATTTGTTAACCAGGAAAGTCTGACTTGGAACAAAAACCAATTTTCAGCAGAGGCCCAGGGAGAAACACTCGAGACATGTCTTTGTAAGATGGGAGGACATGCAGACTCCACACAGAAGGCACCCTAGCCAAGAATCAAACCGGACAATCTGTAGCTGTCAGGCAACAATGCTACCAATGCACTACTGACAGTGTAAGGAAACAAAAATACAGAAACCACGGATTTTAAGAGGAAAAAAACAGAAAAAATATGAGGCAAAAATCTGCAATTTTTTTACAAATGGTGGTGGATAGGGAATTCAGGCCCTTGCCACCTGAAACAAGGTACAGCGATCAAGCCTGAGGTATTCTCTAGCCACCAGTATATAGCAACTGGGGCATTTTACACATATACACACACACACACACCCTTCAAAGCTAACAGTACCTGAATTTAGTGTGTTCCCTTGCAAGATAATGGCTGGTTCCCTTTCCCTGTCCCGTGCAAGCTTGTTCTCAGTCAGTCCCGTCCATGAAATCCCCATTTCCTGTGAGAGTAGGCTGGAATCCAGCCTGTAGATGATGCAGTCCGGAGTTCTTCCATTCTGTGCGGTCGTCACCACACAGATGTTTGGGCATCTGCAGGGCAGAGATCCCTTTCCCCCTATCCAGACTGCCTGACACAGCAGTCTAGAGTTCTGTGTGTTCTAGGAACTCCAAGAATGCATGCGTGGAGTTCTGAGACTTCGCAATTTGTTTTGTCATTTCTTTCTTTTTACAGGAGTTCTGGAACTTTGCGATTTGTTTTGTTTTCTTTTTTTCTACAGGTGGAAAAGCTGCAGTCCTGTAGCCCGAGCCGCCCCTGTATTTAATTATAATTTCTTATTTTTTTATTAGTCTGGCCTAAGATGATCTATCATTACCACTCTAACGTAGGAAAAATATGCATATTACCAATATCATTATCTATAAAAATTACTAATAATATTATACAGCATTCAGTCTTGGTTAATACAATGATTAAATCTTATTCAAATGTAACATACTAAATGGAATTAACATTACTATCTCTAAATGTTAATTAATTAAATAATCCAAAGAAAAGAGCCAATCTTTTAAAATACTTAAACAACAAGATACTAGTAATATTTTTACATGAATCCCATTTAAGGCTAATGATAAATGTGTGTGTAATCCCAAGGATTATACAATACTATCTCACTCATCTTATAACAAAAAAACAAGAGGAACCATTATATTATGGAAAATAGTATCACTATGCCTCAAATTATTTTTAAATATGAAGATAAGAAATAACTACTAATAATAGTAATAATAAAATATAATAGAATTTGGACTCTAGCTAATATCTTCTGGTTTCCAGGTATAGGAATGGCAACAATGAGGAAACATTTAAATCAAATTAATACAGTTCAAAAAGGGATCCTAATTTTGGGTGGAGATTTTAATTGCATTTTAGATAATTCTGATACCACAAATAGACCTATCCGTCTATCTCTAATAAGGAAAGCTCTTAAAAACTGGATGAATGCTTAAATTTGATTGACACCTTTGTGTATAAAGAAAACACCTCTTTACTCTATTCACATAGAGATTATAGATTCAATTCTCAAACTAGAATTGACAAACTTTACACATCCCAAGATCTAAACATGAAAGTAATTAATTTTACAATTTTACCATGTTCTTTTTCGGACCGCAATTCTCTTATTCTTAAAATGGAATCTGACTTTAAAAAATTAAACCCAATAACTAAAATTCCTGCCTATACACACACACACACACACACACACACACACACACACACACACACACACACACACACACACACACACACCCTTCAAAGCTAACAGTACCTGAATTTAGTGTGTTCCCGTGCAAGATAATGGCTGGTTCCCTTTCCCTGTCCCGTGCAAGCTTGTTCTCAGTCAGTCCCGTCCATGAAATCCCCATTTCCTGTGAGAAAGTAATTCAAACTATGGCTACATTCAAAAATTAATTATTTTTTAGAAACTAATAATTCAGAAGATACAAATACAGTAATTTTATGGGACACATTAAAGGCTTTTTTATATGGCAAAATTCTTCCATGGTATAAAAACAAAACCAAAGAAAGGGAATCAGAACTGCAGAATATACAAAAACAATTAATTGATTTAAACTTAAATGATTCTATTGATGCTTCCACAAAGAAAAAAGGAATAGATCAGCTAAATAAAAAAAATAATGAAATATTAACACACAAGACCAATTTAGCTTTATAAAAAAACTGAAAATTAACTCATATTTGATGTCTCCTAAACATTCACATAATTTATCAATGAGAATAAAAAAAAAATCCACTGAAAATAGTATCACAAAAATTATACATGAGGGCAAAATTAACAGGGTAGTTTCAGATATCAGTGATATTTTTGATGCTTTTAAACATCATTATTCTGATCTTCGAACCAATGTTCCTCTTAACTCAAATTCTTTAGATATAGATATAAACTTATCTAATAATTTATAACAGAGAAAATAAAATTAGACTTACAGCAACACATTTCATTAAAAGAGATAGTTGATAAAATTAAGCAAAGCAAAAATAATTTCCTGTAATAGTTGGAATCATAAATGAAATATATAAATTATTACTAACTCCTGCCATAACTTTATTTCACAATGCTCTAAATATAATTCATTTTCAACATTTAGTTCCTCCCTCTTGGAGATGGTCTCTAATTACTCCCATTCTAAAAGAAAATTGAAATTCAACTTTGTGCAGTTCATATAGCCTATTTCACTTCTTAACAATGATTATAAAATCTTTACATCCATTTTAGTAATTATGATCAAGAAATCTTTAATAAATATTATACATGAAGGTCAAACAAGCTTCATTTACAACAGGCAAACACATGACAACATTCAAAGAAATCTCACTCTTATAGATGTTATTAATAGAGATAATCAAGAGGCTATCTTAATTGCCCTTGATATCAAAAAAGCTTTTGATATTTTACAGTGGAACTTTCTTTTTAAATCACTAGAAATGTTTGATTTTCCCTCCCAATTTATACATCTGATAAAAAGTCTATATAATAACCTTGCTTATGTAATACTTGACACATTCACTTCAAAACCCATAAAAGTTACCAAAGGAACTAAACAAGGCTGTCTTTTGTCTCCTATTCTATTTGACTTAGCCATTGAAATATTTGCAATCACTATTCATCAACCACCAAAAATAACTGGTATTAAAATTCATGGACAATTCAACTGTAAAATCATACTTTTTGCAGATGACATTCTTCTAACTTTAGGAGTTTCAGAAGAATCTCTCAAGAATTAGATTTACTAACTGCTAAATTTTATTTTAATTCAGGTTTAAGAATAAGTAACAAAAAATCCAGATATATGATATTAAATAGAAAACATATCACACATTTTAACTCAAATCACATAACTGGCACATTAGTATCCATAAATTACTTAGGAATAACCTTATGTGATAATATAAATACAACCATAATCGCAAATTATTCAAACACTTTACTATAAAATCAATAATAGAAAAATGGAACAAATTATTTTTAAATTTTGAAGACAGACTACAATTAATAAAGATGACCTTACTCCCAAACATAACTTATATTGTCCAAGCCATTCCTATTTCTCCAAATAAAATTATATTAAATGACTTTAGCAAAATGTTACTAAATTTTTTATGGTTTCCAAAAAGAAATAGAATTGCACTTTATCATCACATTAGACCATGGGAACAGGGGGAATAAAATTTCCAGATCTTGATCCCTATATTAAAGCTTCTGTTTTCAAATTAGCCATTAATTGGCTGGATCCTAATTTCTCATCTGCATGGAAATCCCTTCATACTATCATTTTCTTAAATTAAAACAAATTAGCTGGTAATCTCTTAATAGATAAACAAAATGTCAATCTATGGTATATGGCATTAATTTACAATACAATATTGCAAAACCTAACAAAGTAAACATAATAAACAATATTTACAGTAATATTAGAACATTTATAAACCCAAACTTAGACGTAAAACTCTGGTGGGATCTATTAATCCCCTTCAGGATTACTAAAAATTATACCAACAGAATTCACAAAAATGTCTTCAAAGACTGGGATTCAAAACAATTCATTTGTTGGCAACACTGCATAAAAGATATAACAGTATTACAGACTCATGAAATAAGAAATATAATATCTCAGACTCTGATTGGATTATCTTAAAGGAGTACAACAGGTTTCGCTAATGTATTCCTCAACTTCACGGCCCTTTTCCTCCCTATTTACATTGTCCTCTGTAAAGCAACAACAATAAAGCATTTACAATTTTTATAATTCCCCTTACTTCTGTAACAGAAGCCTACCTTCTCATACTGTGATGGTTTCACTTACAAAATGATTCTCTCACGTTTGAATAAAGCTTGCTGGAGTTGCCCAATTACTGACATCATCAAGGCCAGGCAGTGCAGGTACTTTTTTTTTTAAAATCAGTTCCCTCCCCCAAAGTGATATCACCACAGCCATCATCTGATTCTAACTAAAATAATAAGACCCACCCATTCTGTGATGCCATGGCTCCCATGTCCTTCCCTCAGCCTGAGTGCTGTTCATTTTATTCAGTAGTAGTCTAGTAACACCGATGTTTGGAAACACAGAAATTTGGTATGCATACTTGTACATTTTGCATGACAAATGATGCTTAAGTGGTGTATCGCTCGCATACTTCTCTGTTGTATTTGCACCAGATACTGCTAGTGTGCAGTGCAGAAATAGAAAGATTAAACATTACCCTGGTATCAGAGGTGGCAGTGCAACATATTCATGGTGGCTTAACATGAGAGTAGCTCTAAGCAAGCACCATGTGAAACCTGAACAAGCACCTAGAATTATTCAGTGCAGCTTCCACACCTTAAGTCTGAAAATGAATTCACATACTCACATGAACAGGAGTAGCTGCATATTGATGGCTAACGGTGTATGGTCATGTCAGGTGGTTACTACACTGCAAAACTGGTATGTAATGGTGGAGATATTTGGAAGGCATGAGCAACCACACCAGTATATTAAAGCCATAGCACCAATTGAACTGGAGGCTGGCAAATAGATTTAGTAAGGGATTTTGTCCATGCACAAATATTTCAACAGTGATCCTTTACAGTGACATCCATTATCTGATTCAAGGTAAGTTAACCTTGGTGTCCTGTATTTAAAAAAAATATCAATAAAAAATGTACTTTGTTATAAGTGACTTCTGGACACAAGAAAAGGAAGGGGAAAATATAGCAATGTGGTTTGTATGTACAAAGACAAATCCAGGGACACTGCAAAAGGTTTTTTTTTTGCAAGCCAACCAGTGGAGTAAAAACATATGAAGGCAAACATTGCATACCAGCACACTTTGCACATGTAAATCTCAATTTTTAACAAGGTGGAAGCATGAAGTGATACCTTAACACTTAAATTAATAAAGATCTAAACTGGTTAATAGTATAAATGTTTTATTCTTTAGCTCCTTGGTGCAGGACCTTACTGGATGTGATGGCAGTCAAGTAAGGCCATGGCTATAGTGCAGCAAAAAATGTCCCCCCTAACAAAGGAAATGCTAGAGCAAAGATTAAATTACATGAGTCAAGCACCCTGTTGAGATCTACCAATCAATGGAATTACCAGGTCAAATTACCCTCAGGACTTTGACAGCTAGGGAAGCTAAGTGTTATGGGGGAGGGGAGAAGTAAATTGACTGGAATTCATTGTCTCACAAATTAGTGCCATTTAAACTAAATTAGAAAAAAAGGCAGCAGTAAACAGCACTTTGAGTGTGTTCTGTGGCATTTGCACTGTTTCTGTTTTAAGTAGTCATCCAGCAGCAGGGAATGTTACTTACACTGTTATATTTTACTCAGTACTTTGTACACATGCAACATCTATGAAATGACAGGAACTTTAGGCAAATGGAGGCCTGCATGATGTAACATTTTTGAACCAAACAATGATTTGTGGGATACTGGATGGCAACCTGATTTATCCAATCCACGTCAATATGCCAGCCTCCAGGTGGTCAGAGTCTGGAATTACATATAAAAATATTAAAAATCCTGTAAATAATCCCAGAGTGCAGTTAAAGTGTAGGAAACATCATGCCATGATGTTTTAAACATGTTTTTTGAGTCTGTGGGTGCGGTACTCCTTTAAATAGTATTCTTTCTCATGCTCAAGGCATTTGTAGAATCATAAATAACTCTTCATTTAAAACTAAACCTAAGGTGATTTTTCATATCCAAAATCTGATATACAACAATCTGAATTGGCCTAACTTCATCTCTAATTTTTACAAAATCCTAATAAACTATAAAACTATACCCAAACAAAAATTTTGCAAATGTATTGATAAAGGCCAAATTTTAAATTTTTCTCCAGAAGTCAAATCCAACCTTCTATACTCTGTAAAATTAACTTCTAATCTACAAATGTGGAAAATCTTTATGTGGAAATTCTTACACTGAGCTTTTTATGCTCCCAACAAAGTAGCTAAAATACAATCATCTGCTACTGTTGTTTGTTGGAGATGTTCTTTGGAATGTTCAGCTGATTGGGAACACATTATTTATGGTTGTAATAAAATGAATAAGTACTGGGTTGACATTGGTAAATTTTGTCAAGCTTTATTCACAGATACATTTATTTTATCCAAACCCCTAATACTATTGAATGTAAATGTCATGAATAATATGACGAGAAACAATTTTTATCTTCTATTGACCATTTTAGCAGTAGCAAAAAAATGTTTAACTAGAAAATGGAAATCATCTGCATCACCCACATTTGAAGAGTTTTTATTATTATTGGAAGAATCTGCTCTCACAAAAATAAAAGTCAAGGAAACAATTTGCCCCAGGAAATGGACTGATAATCCTTGGATCAAAGTTCTTGGTTTAATAGAAACTCTTAAAATAACGCATCTTTTATAATTTTGACTGAATGTTATTTAAATATTCAGAATGCATACTGGTAAATAGTTCTATTTTTTTTGTAAACATTTCTCATATTAGCCCAAATGTAAATATTGTATATAGTTATCTATTTTTAATTTACACTAGAATGTTTGTAATATTTTCATGTGTTTAAATTTAATAAAAAATATTTGAAAAAAAAAAGAAAACTCTATATAATGCAAAATTAACCAATCAGTAAAGAAACTGAAAAAATAATAAAATAATCAATTAAAGTGATATTTTCTAAATAAAATCATCATTATGAACATAGGAACAATATTAGACGAGCAATCACAAAGACCATAAGATGTCAAGTGATAAACATTTACAAGTAGATACACTTAAAAGTTCAGTTCTTCCTTTTCTAGCAAGTGCTCACCTCCCAAATCAGGCAGGATTGTAAATGTAAATGATTTGTGACTACACGTTGGTTAGTTATTCCACAGGTTGGGAACATTTTGAGTTCAGCACCTATCTGCCCAGTGAATCTTCTTTATTTATTGGTGTAAATTTAGCTCCCTAGTACTGGTTTTTGTAGAGACTTGGTCATGCAGAGAAACAAGTGTTCAAATAGGATTGGGTATTTCATGGCTCAAAAAGTGAGACAGAGGTCACATGGGAGTAGCCTACAGTCTGCTGAGTATAAGGGGAGTTGTGCTAATCCTTTAATTGTCTTGGCAAGGTATCTATGAGGCCTTTCCAGTTGAGTAATATGCTTCAATGTATAAATACCTTCAGGGCAATTGTGTTAATTGATAAGCCTGATAAGGGAAGAGTATAGTGGCAGGATGAATTCTTTGGATCTTGAAGATACTTCCTTATACATTAACTGGGCCATATAGAAGGATTTCCTGATTATGGTGAAAACATGATGCTCGAATGAGAGAGAATTGTCCACAGAAGTACCCGGGTCTCTTATGACCATGTCCCTCTTAAAAGGAGAACCATTTATATAACATATGAGGTGTAAACAGCCTTTTTTGCTGAATGTTACTATGATTTATTTTTTTGCATTTAACATGAGACTGTTTTCAGTAGACTAGGCATATGCCTATTCCAGCCCTTCCTGGAGATGTTTAGTATCAGCGGATGAGCAGATAACAGTGACCAGCTTGCAGTCATCAATGAACTTAGCAAACCATACTTTTGAGCCATCAGACTAGATGTATACAAAATAAATTCCAAACAGGAATGATCACAGCACTGTTCCTTGCAGTGCCCCACTAGTTACAATTATGCATTCAGAAAGGGTGCCAGCAACTTTTACAACCTGAATTCTTTTGGATAGCCAGTCTTTAAGTCCAACAGGTAACACAGGCATTTATATTAAGTTTATATACTTTTTAATAATACCAGCATGGGGGATAGTGTCAAAAGCCATGACCTGATCAAGGTAAGCAATTGCACTGAGTGACCACTATC
This sequence comes from Protopterus annectens, assembly GCF_019279795.1. Lineage (NCBI taxonomy): Eukaryota > Metazoa > Chordata > Ceratodontiformes > Protopteridae > Protopterus > Protopterus annectens. The sequence continues at coordinate 695,676,545 of NC_056749.1, forward strand.
CACACCCCTCTGTAACCTTTTCAAAGAAGCTTACTAGATTCAGAAGACAGGAACTGCCCTTCACAAAACCAGACTAAATAAGGCCTAGATCAGTTAAGTTGCTTATGTATGCCTACATGAAGTCTGCTATGATACGTTCCATTACTTTGCATATATGACAGTTAAAAGTTTTGGCCCATAATTGCTTGGATTTGTAGAGGGGCCACATTTGTGTAAGAGAGTCACAGTGGCTACTGTCCAGGCATCAGGCACACAACCTGTGGCTATGCTGAGGTTTAACAGTTTAAGTAGAGGCTCAGATAGTACATACTTGGCACTCAAGAAAATGCAGCCTAATATGTTGTCTGGTCTTACAGAAGTATTATTTTTAGCCTTTGACGGAGATGTTTAGACTTGTTCTGAGGTGATCACAGGAAAGGTACAATTTCAGTGTATTAGGTTGCAAGGATGTGTGCAGGCAAAATAAAGTTATCACTAAATGTATCTGCTAATATATCGGCTATATCCTTATGATTAGAGTATGCAATATACTTACAGATGAGCCCAGTGCATTACTGGACATTATTCCTTAATTTCCTGGCATAACTGAAGATAGATTTTAACTTCCATTGGTGTCTGCAATGACCATAAGCTCATACTGTGCTTTACATTTTCTAATAGCCTTCTTGCGTTCCTTGCTGGAAGTTTCAGTGTAGTTCTGAGATAAGGCATGGGGATTTCTTACAACTTGTCATAATTTTCCTTCCTTTATACAGTTCATTAATATGGGAGTTCTGCCAGAGAGGTGTATTCCAGAATTTACTACTGTACTTAGGGTGGATGTGGCCTGACTTTTCTATGTAGTCGTCTAGATTCTGGTAAAAGTTGGAATGCATCAACTCTCTCACTTGGGTCCATTTGCAGGGGATTGTTGGGACTTTTGCAAAGGTTTTCTACAAGATGAAGTAAGTCTGCTGCAGTGAAATCTCTCAGGATGGTCTCATTGTGTGGTAGGGTGGTACTACTAGGCCTGACAGAGATGACTGACTTGTACTAGTGGGTAGTTTTTAAAATCTGGTCTGTTGCATTGGCATTATCAAATTCTAGGAATCACTGAGCATACTCATTATTAGTGGTGTAAGTATGGCAGTTAATCATCAGGTAACCGAAATCCCCTTGCAGTAAGGTATTTGGTTTAATATTTAACCCCTCAGTGGTGTTAAGATAATTTCCATGATCTCTTGTTAACATTGATAGTGATCTGTAGCTAGCAAGGAAGTAATACCTGGATTGGTTCACAGTAATTTTGACCTCTAGGAGCTGCAAGTTAGGGTCATGGGTAATGTGACATGAGGTGATGGTATTTTTGACAAATAAAGATACTTATATCACAGTTACCCAAGGGCTTGAAGGCATGATGGGTACTCAATCCTGGTATGGAAAGGGTGCTCTTACTGCATTGACCCCAGCCTCAGTAACTCTACAAATATAAATGTGTCTTGGTTGCAGGAGGGCCTTGAGTTCAGACATCTTTTTATTTAGATTCCTAGCACTGAGCAGTGCCACCATAATGTTGTCAAAATTTGACTGTTCTATGTAGGGATGCCTAGTTTGACAGTTGGGAGAATCTGCCTAAAAAGGCACTATGGGGGCAGCAGGGGCTTTTCCCAGTATGCAAGAGCACTGGTATGAGAAGTGTAAGCCATCCACAGAGAAACAAGAAGTCTCATCTATGATTGCATCCACGGCTGACACATAACTGGATCCATTTAGAATGACACCAACTACATATCCAATTGTTAAAGCCAGTTATCTTGTCTTGATATCTTGACATCATTCTTGGTGAAGGCAAGATACTAGTTAGGACTCGTGTCTTTCCTGCCTCTAATGCATATATGGCAAGTTCCACCAGTTCTCTCTGCATGTACCTCTAGATGCAGTCAATGCTCTCAACGTTCCATCTCCAAAATGAGGAACACTGGCCTTTATAATGTGGAACAAATGGGCAAATTGTGGAACACATACTAATGGCTTACTAACAACTTCAACTAGGAAGGTCATAGTATGGCTAAAATATGCTGGTTTTATTTATAAGAAAAGATCATTTAATGTATTAATATGATTAATTTCTATTTACCATGGGATACAAGTTAAAAAAAATACTAACACTGAGTGTGGGACAGACTCTTTCAATGTGGAACTTCGAGGAACACAAACTTTTTAAGACTTCAAATGAGGTACAGTCCTTGTAATGAGGTATAGGTCCAGTACCTCAAGTCATTCACTCCACATGTGCAACCACACGGTCATAATCATATTTGTCTGGCATAAGGACCCTTAGTGCCTTTCTGACATCACAGATCCTGCCACTGGACAAACAGCAGATTTTAATCACCCTTTTCTTGTCAAGTCTGTTGTGTATGTGGAATCAGAATGCCTAACTATAGAGTCCACTATAAATAAAACATTACTCTGTTCAGAAACAGACTTGGTGAACCTTATAAGCCGAAGCAGATATTGTAGATCTTTTGGGCTTAGGTCTGCTTTTCTGGTGACTCTTTGAGGAGCTGTGTGGATTTACAGTGCATCTATGGGAAGAAGGATTAGGCATTGCTTTTTGTGCTGGAGCCTAGAAACTTTTAGACTATTTTCTAGGGTGCTTTGGCAATGTTTCCTTAATAGCATCAACCTAAGTTATGGGCCTACTGATATATTGAGATTGATGTGTTATTGTGGTGGTATAATGCTTGCTTAAAGTTTGCTTCTATGTTTATTAAATATTTATATATTTTGTAGGTTGTACTATCAACTGCTAATAGCAGTGTTTAGTAGGTAAACATAAGGCAGTTTCTGCACTGCATTAGAACACCCATAAGTTTTAAAGTATGAAATTTCATAATCAACAAAGCTTCTTACCTTTCTAAAAGTACTTGATAGTCATTTCATCAGAGATATCACTACCATCTTGACATACAAGAGTGTTGGCCAAAACATTTACTTCACCAATGTGTTCATCATTGCAAAGTAAAGCAACAGCAACAATATGCATACATATGACTGCATCATGAAAGACCGATCACTCAGAACAATGAACCAAAATAACAAATCCAAAAGATAAAAGCAAGACTGAAAACAATCATAAAGGGAAGGATGTTTTGTGGGGGGAGGGTGGGCAAGTCCAGAACACCCAGAGACTTAAGTATTACCAACTCCATGATCACACTAACTCAAAGAAGGGAGAAATCTCCCCAAAATAGGAATCCCTGCCATCATTAAATCATATAGAACTGGCAGATTATTCCCAAACTCAAACACCCAAGCTAAATGAACAAAACTACATATCATAACCAACCAAAGTACAGTAAAACCCCACCCTAGTCTAGCAAAACTCCATAAAAAATGCAATACCCAACTAGCTAAAGATAAAAAAAAGTCAGTACTAAAGTCAGTCTTTCTACACCCTGCCATGCTTTCCAGTAACATTAGAAAAAAAATGGTTTTGGTTTTGAATGTTTTTTTGTGAGTATATATATACTTGGGCATGGGTGACCAAGCATTTACTAGCTTTGTTTCTCTAATACAGACATAGGTGCCAGACCAGGGGTATATTTACAGTTCCACATCACTGATCTAAGTTATGCTTGAATAAGTGCAAGGATGAATGCTATTTCACATGGATGGGGAAAACTGTTCCAGAGAAGGAGTCGCCTCTAAAACACATATATCTGTCCAGCATGTCCTGTTTACGTTGCAGGCAAGGTTTAGGTCCCTGGATTGGGTGATCCTGAGGCTGTTTTATGTATGTGCAGCAAGTCCTTTTGTGCTGGATCAGAGGATGCTTTGTTGGCCGGGCATAGGTTGTCACTCAGAAGCCTGTAGGAGACCAAATATAAGGACTGGACTTTGAGGCTGCCTACATAGGACTTATTTTCCACATCATGTATTCTTTTGGAGAGAAATCTGTGAGGATGCTCCAGTTGTTGCATATGCATGTCCATGTACATAATGAAGGAGACATTGTACTCATTGCTTGATCTTATGTATAAGTTGTGATCATAGAATGATGTCCTCACTACAGTAGATGCATGATGGTTAAATGCAAAATCACTGTCTATGTGCATTCCCAAATCCCTGACTACAGAGTCTACTCTTAAGGGTGCAATGTCAATGTAGTAGTTTGTTGGATGGCCGTCTTTCAAAAATATATAATGATGCACTTTTTGCCATTAAGTTTTAGACCATGTATCAGGCACCAGTTACTAATCTGTATTGGGCCTTCTTGGAGGATATTTGTGTCATAGGGGAATTCATTGAGTGCACCCAGTTTGCAACCATCTGCAAACTGTCATCCAGAGGCCCTTGATGTTAACTCTCCCATCAGAGAAATAGATGCCAAACAAGAGCAGCCCCAGCACTGAGCCAGGAGGCACCCCACTAATAATTGGCTTGTCTGTGGAGGAAGACTCCCCTATTCTAGCTTCTTGGGTCCTGTGTGTAAGCCAGATGGCTATCCAGTTGGTGGTTTAGGGGGTTATACCTAGTTTAGTGAGCTTTTCTACAATGTCTAAGTATAGTATTGTGTCAAATGTCTTGGCCAAATCAAGGTAGGCAGTATGCACCATCTTGCCCTTTTTCATTACTTTGGTGATCTTTTCAAAGAAGTTCACTAGGTTGAATAGACAACACCTGCCCTTGACAAAGCTAAGCTGATTTGGGCCCAGTGTTTGTAGGTTACCTGTGTTGTAATTTAAGATATCCATGATTATTCTCTCCACAGTTTTGCATATTAGGCTAGTCAGGCTTATGTGTTGATAATTCCTTGAGTCTATGGATGACCCATCCTGGTGCAGTGGGATAACCACTGCAGTCCTTCATTTGTTTGACATGAAGCATGTTTGGGGCCTGTGGTTAAATAGTGTTTTATGCTATTATGGAGGCATCCTGGGATATTATTGGGAACCACTGATGCAGTGCTCCTGAATTTGGAGAGCACCTTGAGCATCTGTTCTCTAGTGGTAGTTGGGGGGAGTTATGGATATGGGTATTTCCTATGGATCATCTGGAAGGGAGAGGAGTAAAATTGGAGCTAAATTTGTCACCCACAAGTTTGCTATATCTTCTAGCTCTGTATACGTGGCATAATTTACAATTAATTTCATTCACTGCTGTGTATTGCCTTTTAGATTATGCACATAACTGAAGAGAGCTTTGTGATTATCCTTGGTCTGGAGGACTAATTTTACCTCAAAACTGACTTTGGAAGACTTATTAACACACCTCCCCTCCAAGATGCTTGTTTAGGTTTATGGGAATTTTTTTTATCTTGCTGGGTATTGCATCTCCTAATTTCTTGCTATGAATTTCCTTCTTTTCTTATACAACCAAATGATGATGGGATTCCACCAGGGTGGCTGTTTTTTTTTTTTGAGTTGATCCTGTGCTTAATCCAGGTAGGTACAGCTGTCTCTATGCAGCTGTTGATATGATTGCACAGGGTTTCTGTGAATGAGTCTGAATAGACAGCAATGTTCTCAGAGTTTTAGGGGGCTTGAAATTTTGCCACAGTGTCAGTAGTAGGACATTTACCCTAGAATAAATCCTAAAAGTTCCAGGGTTAGCCAGTGCCCCTGTTTTTACCTTTACTTCAAAGGAAATAGTTTATTGTCTGACCTAACTAGTGAGGACATTACACTAGGAAGGGTGCAACATTCTGCCATGTTTGTGAGGACCAGGACAAGGATATTTGCACTCCTAGAAGGTGTACTGCTGGTTGAAAGTGTTTTCATTTACAAAGTCCAGGAATCTCTGTATCTGCATGTTAGGTGTTGTGTATGGTTTACCCAGTTTATATTCTACCTTTACCTCAATTTGCTGGGGTGTCATAACTAATTATATTAAGTCTGGTGGTACAGGGAGAAGTCATGTGAACGGGGGGAGGGCATGAGAGTCATGCCCACATTAAAACAAGTCAGTCTGAAAAAAAAACATCACTGTTTACAGTTAGCTCAGCTTTTGATGAACAGGTCTTTGATGAACTGACATTTATCCAATCAGAAGTATCCACACACTAATGAAACAGGCAAGAAAGGAATTAATGGTGACAAATGGTCTCTACAGATGATCCTAGGAGAGAGGGGAAGGTTAGAATGATTCCAGTCTGTCACCTCATAGGTGGATCGCTTCCATTTTTATCCACCTGTACAATGCAACCCTGAAAGCTGCAGGGTCATCTTATTCCACTGATTATTTAGCTAGCCAGGGCCAGCCATATGCCACTTTCCAGAAAGGCATGCTTTTTTAAGCCTAATCTTATCCCTTTTTATTTGCTAAGCATAGTCCCAACTATTCTACCATCTCCTTTCCTTACAGAATGGCTCTTTTGATCAATCCTTCTAACCATATTATACATCCAAGTCATGATCTGTCATCTATCTGACACATGGTAAAAAAAAATCTTTATAATCAGACCAGTAGCTCTGAAGACTCATTACCCCCCTCAAAATCTATGGGCCCTCCTTTTCATCAGTCTGTATGTATATATATATATATATATATATATATATATATATATATATATAAAATAGCCAGCATGCACTACTCTAGGTTTAACTGCCTTTCTGTGTCACCTGAAGGTCTTGTTTGTGGTACCCTTCACCTGTTAAAATGTTCTTCATAATTAACAGCAGTAGTAATTTTATTTATTTATTTATTTAGTTGTTTGACATTTGTTAACCGGGTTAGTCTGGCTGGGCAGGGTGCCATTTTTCAGCAGCGACCCGAGGAGAAGAGCTCCAGGTTACAAAAAAAATTAGCTATACAGTGAAAAAAAATAAAATGGGACTCATGGCAAATGAAAGTTTTGTCATTATACAATAGTAAAAATAAAATAGTAAAGATAAGTACATCAGATAATATTTGAAGCATGTGAATAGAGATACCTGGAATAAATCATAGGTCAGAAATTTGTATTATTCAATATAGTAACAGCAAAAGAACAAAACTGCAGTCGTGAGAAGGTAAAGCATTAGTAGTAGTGAAGGAGTATGGAGGCACGCTCAAGAATTCAGTCATTGTTTAGCTGAAGGATGGGTTAGAATTCAGTCATAGTTTAGCTGAAGGATGGGTTAGAATTCAGTCATAGTTTAGCTGAAGGATGGACTGGGGGCAGGAGGTGCAGGAGAGAGAGAGGGGATCAGAAAGAGAAATTACTGGGGACAGTGAATAGGTTAAGGCAGTAGGATTAGTAGATGGTACAAAACATACTAAAGGAAAGAGGGTTTAGATAAGGGGAAGAAAGAGGGGGAGAGAGGGAGGGGATGGTGGTGGGGACATTCAGGGTGGGTCATTACAGGAGCAGATCCAGGAGTTTAGCAGAAATTCCTTTAAAGCTGTTTTGAAAGTAGATGGGCTGCTAAGGGAGCGTGTATGGAGAGGGAGTTTGTTCCAGGCAGAGGAGGCTGAGTGACTATATAGTATTTTGCCAATGGATTTGTTTGGTTTTGAGATATGAAGCAATAGTTGGTCAGAGCTATGTAGGTCACAATTAGGAATACAGGGAGAGGTAAGGTTTGCCAGAGATGGGCAGGCAAGGGGTTGGTGAATAAGTGAGTGGGCCAGGTAGAACTGTGAGAGGAAGAGTTGATGTTGATATTCCAGCCAGTGTGGTTTTTTAAGGAAAGACACTGGTGAGACCTATAGGGGAGATTACTGGCAAGTCTGGCTATTTTGTTATAAGTGAGTTCAAGTTTGTTGGAAAGATTCTTTAGGAGTAAAGATAGGGGAAGCAGATAATAAGGTGGGGAGAAGGTAAGCTTGAGCTAAGGACAATTTAGATTCAGGAGTTAAGAATCTTTTGTTCCTATACAGAATGCCAAGTTTTTAGTGTACCTTTTTAATACAGTTGCTGATGTGGATGTTAAATTTGAGTTCATCATCTATGTAAACCCCAAGGAGTTTAGTGTGAGATTCAACTTTGATAGAAGTATTGTTGAGGGAGCAGACAGAGAATGAGGGTTTGGGGTGTTGGATTGGTTTAGGAAGGAAAAGTAGTTGTTTAGTTTTGTTAGGGTTAAGGAGCAGTTGATTGGAACTCAACTGAGTGCAGAGATTCTTGAGTGATGGTTAATAGGTGAGGTAGATTATCAGATGTCGAGATGATAGTTGAGTTGTCAGCGTATTGTAGGAGAGTGGAGTGGGGGCAGGGCTGAAAATGGTTATTAGTAAAGATATTGAATAGGTGGGGCACCAGGATGGATCCTTGGGGAACCCCGGTGTGCACGGAGAAGAAAGGGGAAAGTATCAGCCATTTTGCAGATTGTAGATGTTCAGATAAGTAGAGAACCAGCTGAGAGAAGAGTTGCTGAGGTTCAGGTGAATTAGTTTGGAGAGAAGGAGATTATGAGATACAATGTCAAAGGCCTTAGAGAGGTCAAGGAATAGGCAAGAGACTAGCTTGTTATTACCAAGGGGGGGTTAGCAATAAAATGAGTAAAGGATAAAAGTGCAGTGGTAGTGCTGTAATGGCGTCTGAAAGCATGTTGTGTGGGGGTGAAGAGGTTGTTTTGAGAGAGATAGGTAACTAGCTGTTTGTGTATACACTTTCTAAGAATTTGGGGGGAGGTAGAATAGCAGTAGGTCTGAAATTAGAGGGATCAGTGGAGTTACCACCTTTGTGCAGTGGCAGAACATAGAATTTTTTCCAGATGGTGAGGGCAATGTATTCCTGAATGGACCGATTAAGGAGTATGGAGACTGGATAGGCAATGGAGGATGCTGCTAACTTTTGAGATAGAAGGGAGATATGTTGTCAGCCGGTGGGGAGCAGGGTTTAAGTTTGAAAAGTAGAGATCGAATAAAGGAAGTGGGGATTGGTTTGAAAGAGAAAGGAGTAGTAAGGGGGTGGGGGTGTGATGTCAGGGATAGGGTTAGTATTAGGTTTGATTAAATTCTGTATGGAGTTGATGAATAAGGTGTTCATCAGAGTGGCAGTCTCAAGAGAGGTGGAGTTTGAGGAGGGGTTGGTAGGTGGGTTACCTGGGTGTAATAGGCTATTTATAGTAGACCAGAATTTTTGGGGGTTGGAGTTAGGGTTCTTTTGGTGATTAAGATATAATGATTTTTTTCTCTAGGTTGATTTATTTTGGTCATATTTCTAAGTTCTCTATAGAGCTGGACGATGGTAGTAGTTCTGTGTTTGTGCCAGGTTTTCCAAGCACTGTCTCTTCTCTGCATGAAAGAGAGAGTGTCTTTGGTTAACCAAGGAGCATAGTTAGTTTTAACCCTTATTTTCCTGACGGGGCCATGGAGTTGAGAATGCTGAGAAATACAGAGTTAAAATTCAGGACAGCTTCTTCAAGGGGGGAGGTAAAAAAGAAAAGGCCAATTGATAGAAGTCAGAGTCTGATTAAATAAGTTTGGGTCAAACTTAGGTTTCGGCAGTCTCTATAGGTTTGTTATATATGTGTGTGGGAGTAGTGCCACTGAATAGTGATGGGTAGGTGATCACTAAGCAGGTCAGGTAGACTGGAGGGGTTGTGGTAGTGTATGGGGTGGGAGGTAAGAATCCAGTCCAGTGTAGAGCTGGAATTGATTTATTGGTTAAAACGAGTGGTGGGAGGTGATGAGTTGACAGAAGTTAGAAAGGTTAACACTAGAGGTAGGAGAGGTAGTGAAGAGAGTGTTCCAGTCGATGTTAACATCACCTAGTATGATGGTTTTGTAAGAGATGTTCTGAGAGATCCAAGCAAGGAAAAGTTTGAGGGTGGGGATGTTGTTGGTGGGAGGTATATATATATATATATATATTGAAGCTATGGCAATTTATTTATGGTTGTTTAAATTACAGTTGACAAGTAGTTCAGTTGGGTGGATGCTAGGAGGGGTGAATGGAAGGGGAAGTAGAGAAAGATGGTCAGTGTAGAGTATAGCTACCCCACCACCTTTTTTTTGAGGGTCAATCCAGGTGGAGTATATTGTAACTGGAGGGTAGGATTTTGCTGTTAGATATGTGCAGTTTTAGCCAGATTTTGGATAGGGAGAGTATATTTGGAGTGTGGAGAAATATCCATGAATGGAGTTCAGTGACTTTGTTAATGATACTACGAATACTGAAAGGGAAAATCTTAAACTTTTTGGTGGCAGGGGTAGTAAATAGCTGTGGGTTAATTTGAGAAGAGGAAGAGGAAGAGGCAGCAGGATTAGAGAGATTAGTGTGGTGGGAGTCAGGGCCTGGATTGGGATAGATATCACTTGAGCAGTGCAGGTTAAATAAGGAGGAGGAAGAATATGACAGACAAGAGTTAAGATAAAGAGACCTATTTTTATGTTTTGTGGGAAAGGAAAGCATTATTGAGATGGGAAAAGTGATGGGGGAAGAGTGAGGGTGATGGGGGAAGACTAGGGAGTAGGGGAGGTGATAGTTTTGTAGTGGGAAGGGTAGGACTATGGAAGAGGTCAGGTAGATCTTGGTGATAGGAAGTTGAGACTGATAGGAGAGTTAGCAGAGTTCAAGAAAGTAGTAGATGTATCATGTTAACAGAAAAAGTGAAACAGAGAGAGAGAAGAAGAAATTAAGTGGGTATGTGAAGTGGGAGAGGTAGGGAGAGTAGAATCAAGATATACAGTGCAAGCAGTTGTTGAAGCAGAGATTAGGGAAACTGATTGAGAGGTAATGAAGAGTAGCATGCTAGAGATAAACTAGTTTGTGGTAAAGGAAAGATAGAAGAATAGTATGGTACTAATTAGTTAAATGGGTAGCAGTTAGGGAGTTGTGGGGAGAGGAAGTGATTTACTCTGGAGAGCAGGAAGGGAGGGGTGAGGAGAGGAAGTGACTTTGGTGAGCAAGAAGGGGAGGGGTGGGGAGAGGAAGTGATTTGCTCTGGAGAGTATAAATGTAATAGAAATGGGGTGGGTGAGAATGGGGGTAGGGTAGAGGAGCGTAGAGACCCTGTGCGTAGCGAGGGTGAATGCTAAACCAATAGTAGCATTACAGAAACCAGTCAGTAGAGCAGTGCCATGGTACGTGAAAAACTTGTTCAGTAATCAAGAAAATAAATATAAAATTCTTAACAGCGAGCTAATTTGTACATCTCCTGTACCTTATCTCTGTACTTTATTTTTCTCTTTTTGTGACAAGATCCTACATACCAAATCAACATACATGCTGTCACCTTTTTATATCATTTGTGTCATTAAAACAAATTGCTGTCTTTCTTTTCATTTCAATGGCTTATCACAATTAATTTATCAAAAATCACTCCATTAATGGCATTTCTTGAGATGATCAAATAACACACATCATAACTGACCTTGTCTTGTAAATCATAGGAATGCAAAGATGGGATTCCCTTCAGTTCCCACTCACTCAGAGGGCTTCCTGATTACATAATTGTTTCTGAATAGATCCAAATGTCATTTTTGCCATCATTCCACATTTAGCAACTTTTGTCACTACTTCCCTTTTCCCCTCACAGTGGAAGCATTTTCTTTTTTTTGAATTTTAGATGTTACTTATGTGAAATATTTTCCACTGCTCACATGTCAAAGAAGACTTTTCAATATGTGCATATGTCAGTGCTTTGCACTATGTAACCTTTAATTATGATTAGTTATGAAACTTTCTGATACTGCCTAATGATGTGTTTTGGCACAGAGGGTTAAGGCTGTGAGCTATAGTTCCTGTGGTACAGAGTTGGATTCTCTTAGCCTTCATTTGCATACTGTGTGACCTTGAGCAAGTCTCTTAACCAGACACTGCTCTCAGGTCACCCCTGAAAAGTGCCTGTCTGTCCAGTGGGTCTACCTGGTTAACAAATAGGTGTTATATATTTATAAACAAATATATTTTCCAGTATATTTCCTGTAAAAAAATATTTATTTGCCCATTAATCCCCACAGTGGATTTGGGTGATCATGGTCACAATCTTAGGATTGCATACATCTGTGATGTGGAGGGATAAAGCCCAGATTATGACTCAGGCAACCATGCTTCATTTAGGAACTGTCATCTGTTGTAGCTGGCGAAGGCAGAAAAGGAATGCTGAGCCATTAGCCTCCTTATCTTACCTTGGGGAATGTTTTGGAAAGATTGTATGGGTGGGACAGTCTGCATGCATCACCTCTAGCAGAGGGTAAAACCAATGCCAGTGTACTGGACTGTGGGTGGGTGAATAGCAGTTCTGTATTTAGAACCAAGGTGGAGCTTGCTCTTAGCAACTACGCACCCTTGCAGAGCCAGACTCCAAGTGAATCTCCACATGCAAACTGGTCAGGGCTGCTCATCCTTCACATGCCACATTGCTTTGAGCAACACTAGTGGTTCACTGAGTTCCCTCCCATGTGGCTTGCATTTTGACCTGGTGGCATTGGTTAACCATGGACTGGCTGGGTATAGAAGTATCAGTTGAACATGCCTTTTTATGTGTGTGCAATGAGCTGAGGAGGACTAAGGAGAGAAGCCACTCTGCTACAAAAGTCAACCTGCATTGGAAAACTGCAAACAATATATCTTGCAAACAGTGCCTTCAATTCTGTGGTACAGAAGAATGGAGCCCTAACTATCCCCCACCTAACCTTGATTTCAGTAGTGGCCCAGACATTGCAGGAGTAAAGTGTAACCAGAGAGAAGAGGCATGGACTTCTTGCTGTTCTGAAGGTAGAAACTGATGTGTGTTGGTGGATGTGTGCCTCATGAATTAATGACTAGGTATTAACATGAGCCATCTGCCTGATATAAGGGATAGAGCTGCTTAAGGGGACTATGTTTGTTGTGAAAGGGAGTGATGCCCCCAGGCTGCACTCATTGTATGCTGCTGTGGCACTTCTGAGGCATGGTTGGGGGGGGGGATTAGCACAGGCATCAGATAGCTGGCTAGATGACAATTAAACCTAAATTAAGGGCCAGAATTACAGCAATTGACCAAATGGTTAGTAGGTATGAGAGTACAAAAAAGAAAAAAAAATGACAAAGCAGATATTGTGGTAGTCAGTGTCCACGTGCAGTCAGTATACAGCTTATGATAAAGTATGTGCAGTGTACAGAAAGAATAATAATTTTCATACATTTAAATAAATGATGAACATTCTATGTTGCACAACTTATAAACAAAGATATGGCATCTAAGTCCAAGGGAGTCATTGTTCCACTGCATTCTGCATTCTTCAGACCTGTCATTGAGTACAATGCCCCCTTTGGTATGTACCTAACCAGGCACATCCAATAACTGGAAAGTCCACAGAGGTTCCTCACTAAAAGAATACAGGGCATAAGTAATACATCCTATGCAGACTGCCTCAAGGCCCTATCCCTGTATTCTGTCTCCTACATGTTTTTGAGGGGAGATCTATGCCTGGCATACAGGGCATTGTCAGACCTCACTCTGGTGGAACTCCTGCATATCCACAAGACAAACGGTAGCAGAATTACCCATTCTAAAGACTTAAATCTTGCCTGTGATATAAATAGGACCTGCTGGAGAGACAGGTATGTATCCCAGAGACTACCCCATCTATGGAGCAGTCTCCCCAGCCATGTAAAGCAGAGTTCCTCCCTAACCCAATTCAAGTGCAACTTGGACAAGTGGATGGGAAACTGGAAATTCATCCCTGGATTGGCACCTATGTCTCTGATGCAAACAGGTAACCTGTAAATAGTTCATCTCCCAGGCCCATACTTACACTTATCAAGGGTATTAGAACTCATCAGAACTTTGGGATGCATGGCTAGGATTAAAAAGGCCCTTGTGGTCGTTAGCCTAGTAAACTCCTATGAACTGAAATATAGGCAATGGAGACTCTGGCTTATGCTTCACATTCTAAGAACTGTAAGTGCAGTCTTCAGATAGGAATTTTAAACTGTTAATATGGTAACACATACTAACTCTAAGGCTGTTGTACCCCACAGCTAGATAATTTTCCCTACTCTAGGGTAAAGTGATCTGGGAATTAGTATGAATAAGATGTGTGTGTGTGGGGGGGGGGAATGCAACTCCCATGCATTAGATACAAGACATTTTAAAGATGTTGTAGTTAGTTTCAAGATGAATTGCAACTTATCTGCAATCATACTTTAGTGAAGACCTGGAAGTTGCAGTTGAGTCTTTTTTTATAAAAGGTTATTACTCTCATTCAGTATATATTATCTCCAGTATAATTTTCTTTAATAAAACATAAATTGTAGAATCAGAACTTTACGGTTTCAGTACAAGTGCTCTTGTGCTAGTAGCTTATGACACACTTGCTCGCAGCTGCTTGTTCTGAAAGATAAGTTCCCTAATTCCCATTAGCTTGATTTTACTTAACTACTTAGCCCTTCCAACACCAGACTCTATGAAACTGTATAGCACTACAACAGCCTTAACTCTAACTACCCAGTTCTTAACTTAGGTCTTTGCCTTTCCCTTACCCTAAAAGTCCATCTACTCTCACTAAACCTAAAATTCCCAGTAACTCTCTCAACCTAAAACTCCACTCCCCCATCCAAACACTAAAGTCCCTGAATGCTTCCTGAACCTAAAAATGCAACCCACCAAACCTAAATTTTCCTATCATTCTCTTAAATCTAAACTCCCCTCCGAGTCCCTAAACCAAAATCGTCTTCCCATTTGCTGGTTTAATGTTCCACCCCCTCTCACTCGCTCCCCATTGCTGCCTCACTTACCTCGCCCTAACTTGAATCACGTGGTCAGATAATCTGTGGCAGCTGCTTGCACAAACTCATAATTGGGTTTGAGTGTTAGAGGTATCCTACATGAGCTACAAGATACTTGAATCCCTGGCTTCAAGACAGTGGTCTTCGAGCACTTGGAACGAGAATGCTTGTAAATAAAGACAACACCAAAAAAGCAACTAGTTCATGTGGAAGGTATGGGCAATGTTCATATATTTACAAAGAGGAGTCTATAAAATTGAATAATGGTTTAGGAAGTATAGTTAAATTTTGCAAGGGTAATTGTCACACTAGAATGTTGGTATATTTGGCTATTTGCACACAGTGTTCATCTTTTTACATAGAAAAAACTGAGAAGGCACTGAAAGACAGAATATATGAACACATTAACAATATTAGGATCAGGAAAGAAACCAGTGCCCTATATAAACATTCAGTTCTTTGTACTTCATTTAGTAGTTTTAAATTTGGAATTATTGACTTGGTTAAGAACAACCCCAGAGGGGGTGATATGAAGAACGTATTACTTAACAGGGAACTAAGATGGCAAGTGAGGCTCAAGGCTAATGTTTCCCCAGGCCTCAATGAATATATCAGTATAAAAGCTATTTTAGCAGAGAGAGCAGGAAAAGTGTGATTTATTTCATATACGTTGTAGTTGTAACAGTGTTTTAGTTGGAACAGTTTAAAACAAATACAAAAGATTTATTATATATTACATAGTTATATATTTGTATTTTAAGATTATGCCCACATATACATCTGGGGACATGTGACTATTTAAACATTTAAATATTTAACTGTTTAATTATTTCATTAATTATTTCATATACATTTTTTTATATTTATTCATATATTTGATTAAAAAATTTTTGGCAGTGATGTTATTTGGCACACTATTTTAGCATCTTAGTATGTTATACACCATTTCTTGGTGGCGCTTTAAATTTTAATTAAATTTTAAATAGATTTTAATTAATATGTAATTAAGGCAATTTATGGTACTATATATAATGAGAATAGCACAAGTATAGTTTTATCTGAAGAAGTCTCATACTGAGACGAAAGCGCTCATCTGTTGTTGGATTTATAATAAAGATTTAAAGATTCATCTCACTGGTGACTTGGAACATTTTTTCGTTTTACTAAAAGTCCAAAAACCCTAAACAGTGAACTCACATAACAGCAATTTTTTTTTCCCAGGGAAAAAAAAATCACTGCTCTGTAAAAAAAAAAAAAAAAAAAAAAAATCACAACTTTAAAACAAACTGAAGTGGGGGGGACTTTGCCCCCACACCCCCCCTACTTAAATATACCAACACTGAGATTGCACTACAGTAGAGGAATTAGCAAAGCTATGAAGACGGCCCATCGTTTTTTTTCCCCTGGCAAAAAAAAACAATGTTTCGTAACTTCGCGGTTTAGGGCTTTCAAACTTTTCAGTTCGAACTTTTCACCATTCGATGTGGTGATATAGACCAATTTATATTAAGTTCCAAACAGATATTTACTAAATCGACTAAGTAAACAAGCAAAAAACACCAAAAGCAAATGAAAATCAAGTAAGATTACTCAGCAGGCCGTTCAATGATTAAATCATTGAACGGCCTGCTGAGTAATCTTACTTGGTTTTCACTTCCAAACTGATATTGTATGAAACTCTAGATTTCTGTCCCAGTATTCAGTAATTTCTTTTTTTCCTCTATTTATCTGTATTTGAAGACTTTTGTCAGTGTTACAGTTATTCAAGTTATCCTGCAGCCTTCTAATTTCCCCTTAGCATCTAAATAAATGGCTAATTATTGTCTTCAAATCTATGTTCAGATTACCTAAAGTTGCCCTTCTATTTTCTATTCAGTTTGTAAAGGACCAAACCCCTATTTCAGCTTTGCTATACACCAAACCCTAAAACCTTTATAGTTTGTATTCCATACTAGAAGCGTCTAATGCATATCCAGTTTGGAAGACCTCCACATAAAATCTGTAACTGCCATAGAACATGTCTTGAAAAAACAACAGGGTCTATATGTTATAATTGTTCTAAGTTCTATGCAATCTTGACTATCAGCTGTATTTAGCTGAAGAGAACATATAAGGACCACATCTTCTTTCAACAGACCGAGAAAAGTCATTCCATGACCAAAACACATATCTGCCTAAGTCCACTACGAACATCTGAAAAATGCATTATCAAATTCCAAAGTCCCATAAGTATGACCATCCTTTGTTGCAAGGACAAAACCATCTCCGTTAACCTCATTAGGTCAAGTCTTATTATTTGTGAGAGAACATAAATGCCCCATGCCATATTATTCCTTGATCGCCAGAAATCTTCCCTCAAAATTATGGGTAACATCTTTAAGTTGTAGTAGTAGACAAATGTAATAATCAGAGTTACCCTTTTTACCTTGCCTGCCCCCATAATTAGCAGAATATTCTTCATAAAAGTGAAAGTAAAACAGTGTTGTTAATCATGGGTCTATATTACTATGTCATAGTTCCTCTCCATAGACACAAAACAGTCGAAATTCACTTTCGCGAATCACTGAATTTTGCCAAGGGCAATGTAACAGTTACCCTTTTCCACAACAGAACACACACTGCACTAAATCAAACCCACCCAAGAGGGGCCTTCACTCCCACACACACACCCCAGTGTGGGGGGCATCTCCCCTAACTATATATACCAACTCTGAGATTGCACTGCAGTGTGGTAAAGGGCAAAATTGTGGAGTTGGCCAACTTTTTCCTTACCCTGAGAAAAAGTATGCACTTCACGGAAGTGGATTTCAGTGGCTTCATGTCAATGGAGAGGTGTTCAACATAAAGGTCTTTAGACATAGTAATATAGACCTGTTAATCATACGTTTCCTGTGGTGCTACAAAAAAAAGTATGCTTTCTTACATGTCAGCACTTTCTCCCTTTTCATAGAATTTACATTCCAATAAAGTATACAAAAGTCCAAAACATAGCAAATGTGCAATTGGATTATCATATTTAAGTCAGATCTTTTACCACCTACACCTCCAGGGTGACCAGAGACAGATTCTGCCAATCTACCTGTGAACAAACCCTGATTAGCATCCTGTGCTTCAAATAATCAAAGGGTGATTCTTTTGGGACTCTCAAGTTGATGTTATTCTCAAAAAACAAGACTCTTATTCTTTGTATCACACAGGGTTACATTTAAAAGGATGAGCTGTGGGCTAAATCCCATTTAATCAATATATATAGCATTAATTATTTTATTTTGTTTGTTTACCAGATTAGGTCACTGATCGAGCATGACTAATTTCAGCCCGTCAGGGTAAAACAATGAAACAAATGCATAATACAAAGATGCAAATCACAGTAAACAGCACCACATATACACAGAGTAATACAAATGTGCAATACAAACAGTAACAAAAGTGGTGTGGGTGTAATAGGAACTGTATATACATAGTTAAACAAATAATACATGCAGTGAGTTAGATCATGATTGAAAATGTTGTAACCCTAGAGTATGTACAAAGTTTTACAAACCATAATGAACAGTGTAAAAACTTTCAGAGACCAAAATAAGAATTTATTTTGTCTTATGCATTCAACTTAATTACTTAGCCCACATATCTCAAGGACAGCTCATATAATTTCAAATGTAATCTGGTCTGCTTTAAAGTAAAATAAAATCCAGCAAATAAATGGAGGAACTCCTCCTAGCTCTCATTTTTCATAAACATCATATAGCAGAATGGCAGATTAGAAAATCATTACATCCAGATCTTGTTACCTACGAATGGTTTATTAAAACAGTTTACCCCCATATAGAGAAACATCCAAGGCTATATAAAAATAAAGTCTCTAGTTAGAAACCAGACTGCAGTTATAATATTTCAGAAAGTAATAGGCAGGTACCCTGGTGGCCAAGTAAATGTCCGTCCTGGTCAAATAAACAGAAGTGAGTCAGAATATTCATTAAGTGTTGATTCTATATCCTTGAGCTTCCTGTTACTTGAGTCCACATGTTCTTCAAGATGAACATTCGTATTTACCAATTCCCTGAAGATTAACTCAAGGGAATCCATGTACTCCTGTTATAGCTCACCAATGAATCCCCATCCTGGATATCTAGCACTGAAACCAAGCTGTTTTGTCAGACTGTTAACTTTAATACTACTGCACTACCTTTTCTTAGACATCTATTTTTATACTTAGTGTGTTTATAACTAAAGTAAAAAAATCATTACTTATTACTTTAATTTTAGTGATTTTTAATATGATAGCAATTTGTCCAAAGCATGGAAGAACTAATTTTCAGACTTGTACCATACCAGAAGTCAGGTCTTACAGTTTTCATAAGAAGTGTAGACTTGAAATATGTATAGTCAGAAAAAGTATGATACATCACTTATAAGGAATATACTAGGCAATGCACAGAACAGCAGTGAAGGGCAATTCAAGAGTTTTTATATGCAAGTTGAATGAACCCTGAAAACAAGGCCAGAAGATAAAAAGTTATTGCCAGAGAGACATCAGCAAATATAATGTTTGAAGATGATTCATGTTGGGTAAATACAATATCATTATCTTTCGACACCATTCAACAAGGTCACTTGTAGCAAGAAATTGAAGTTTTTGCAGGGAAGAAGAATAAACTCACCGAGTCACCCGCACAATCAGATTCTGAAGTATAATTTAGTTATTCAATAACAGGAGGAAGTACATGCAAACAGCACAGGGTAGACACATTGTTAAATGACTACAACAGTTTTGAAGATACTGGAAAATTGAAATGTCATCATGTTAAGCGGTATAAACCCCCCAAAGTGACTGCTGCAGCTCAGTCTCTTGAGAAGATTCCTTCTTGCCCCAAAACATAGTTGAAGCAGAGCTACAGAGCCTATATAAAATAGATACTATTCAGAATGTATGTAGTCCCACATGATGGGTTCCCCCATAGTAACAGGAAAAAGTCTAAGGGAGTTAAAATCTGGGGGGGATGAACGTTTCTTACAGAACTAAATACAAAGAAAGATCCCCAAGTCATTTGGTTTTAATATTCTAGCTGAATGTAATAGTGCAAAAATATCTATTTGGTTTATAGCTGAGGTACAGAAATCACCAAGTCTGATAAAATGTTTTTGAATTTAGTGGATTCATATATTAAAGTAGCATGTTTCCCAAAGCTAAAGAAGTAAAATCAATTCATGGCACCTCCATCAAATGCCAAAGAAATCAGTAGTCATTTAGATGTGGTCATATAAAGCTCTAGAGTAATCAGAGACATCAGCACAAAAAGAGAGGAAGAGCTGCAGAAAAAAATAGTGGAGCCGGCTATATGTATGTACTACGTATAGTACAGTGACATAGGAATAGAGGAGGTGGCTATATGTATGTACTATGTATAGTACAGTGACATACGATACATAACAATGGGATGTAAAACAAAGCTAAAATAAAGAATACTATCATTTTTATACTGCATTGTTTGCTCATTTTAATAATGCTTCAAGCTGTATAGTAGCAGAATGACAAGTGATAACTCCTTTAATCTAAATATATTATGATGAATTTCCATTAAGGGATAACTGGTTATTCAAAGTCCATCTTTTATTTGAACTAAATCAGTACAATCAAGACTCCATAATTCAACATGTTCATGCGATGGAATGTATAGTGTGAATGTTCTAATTTTAATAATGATTCTGTTACTACAGATACTTCTGGCTCAGCATTAAATACATTCTCTTGAAAAATATTAGGGTTCATTCTTCTGGCATGATAAGTTCTCACAATTACTAAGATTGTCATCACTTCCATGGCTCATCTGTGCTTGTATTAATACAGCTTGGCAGCAAAACATTGTATAAGATAGGCTTGAGTATGCAAAATTGAAGTCCCCCAGTTTGTCACAATGTGTGGAAATGTGGTACAAAAAATAAGATTTTTTTTTATAGGAGGCAAGCTTCTGGTACACATATATGCTCACTCCAAGCTCATTGCACCTTGCAGAAAGAGTGGTCACTGACAGGCAGTATAAGTCCTGTCTGGTTCCTTGTTTGGAAGGCTGAGAGACAAAACTGCATAGCATTAACCTATTAGCAATATGATGTCACTTGTCTGTAAAACAAACAAGCATGATGCGTGTTCCTGCCAAGCGAAGATGCTGTACTACAGCAACTGCGATGCAAGGTTGGGTGATCTGAACAAAAGGCCATCAGCTCTTGTCACCTCTTATCTTTGTGTCCACAACCACTGTGGCCTTCAGCTGATCACTGTGTCTTCTGTATAAAACACCAATGCCTATTTTTTAAACAATATATTATACTGGATCCACTTACTTGGTTGTATGTCCAGGAATCCACTTGGACAACCATCTTTCTGTTATATTTTAAAAGATACATTGAATCAGGTTCAGTAGTGGATCAGTTTATCATATTGCAATTCCAGTAAATACTGCCTTCAGGTGTGATCCAAGCATACTTGTAAAGAAGAATACGGCATCCATGGGACCAGACGTCATCTCAGGCTGTGTACTACATGAACTACAAAATGAACTGGCACCACACCTAAGTGTCATGTTTAATCATAGCCTCACCTCAGGCTTCATGCCCATTGAGTGGCGCACAGCTACAGTTATCCCACTGCACAAGGGGGGATCCACCTTGGATCCCGGGAACTACCATCCCATCAGTCTGATGAGTCTGATCTGCAAGGCCATGGAATGTGTTATCATAGAACTTATAAACAAAGACATTGGCAACCTTCAAACACTGGACCCCACATAGCTTGGATTTATGAAGGGCCGATCTGGTCTCCTAAATCTGATTGAGTTCTTGAATCAGTCTCTAGAGCTGTGGACAAGGGTAAGGTGGTCCACACAGCCTATATGGACCTTGCCAAGGCCTTCAACACAATCCCCCACTCTGGAATCATAGATAAACTTACTAAGCCGGGCATTAATCCCTACGTCACTTGATAGGTTGCCAACTGGCTTACTGACAGAACCCACACTGTAAAAGTGGCCAACTCCAAATCCAGCTCCAGACAAGTGACAAGTGGAGTACCTCAGGGTTTAGTCCTGGAACTGCTCTTGTTTGACATCTACTTCTTTGAAGTACAGGCCAACAATTAGGGACTCTAGCTAACAAAGTTCGCAGATGACTGCAAACTGGGAGCCAATATTGAATCCCCAAATGGTGTGGATATTCTACAAAAGGGCCTTACAGAAACAGATGCTTGGTGCCAGAGCCATGGCCTCAAGCTCAATGCCAAGAAATGTATAGTTATCCACTTTAGGAAAAAACATGTACCCATGAATTACCACATAGGCGGCAGTACACTAAACACTGAAAGTGTGATAAGAGACTTAGGGACACAGGTGGCTGGTGGTCTCATCTTCGATAACCACATCGCCATAACAGTCAGGAAATCCTTCTATGTGGCACACCTCATCACTAAGGGCTTTTCATCCAGAAAAAAGGAGGTCATTGTCCCACTGTACTCATTCGTCATTAGACCCATTATAGAATACAACACCCCATTTGGTATGCACCGCTCAAGACATCTGCAACAACTGGGAAAGGCCACAGAAATACCTCACTAAAAGAATCACAGACCTAAAGCAGATGCCCTATGCTGACCATCTAAAAAACCTCCACCGATACTTTGTCGCATATCGTCTACTCAGAGGTGATCTCTGTTTAACATACAAGGCCATGTCAAACCCAGAGCTGCTGGACATGCTACACTTAAAGAAATCCCAATCCCTCAGAGAGTCATGCTCCAGGGATCTAAACCTTGTCATCTCAATGAACAAAACATGCTGGAGGGATTGGCTCATGACCCAAAGACTCCCCTTACCCTGGAATAGACTGCCCATATATGTCAAGCAGAGCGCCTCTTTGGCCCTCTTCAAAAGGAACCTTGATGATTGGATGGGAGATAGGAAATTTAACCCGGGGATCATGTTAGTTGCCCTGGTAGACAGAGGTCCAGGGAAGTAAATACTGTGGGAAGAAATAGCCAGGGAATTGTTATGGCTAGGCTTGTATAAGCCCTAGGGCCAATAGCCTAGTACCAACCTATGAACCTATAAGAATTTGATACCTTTCTTATTGGAGCTCATTATGACACTGATAGTAGATGTGACATTTCATTTATAAATGCTAGTGATGCTTAAAATGTACCTACTAGACAAGGAGATCTCAGAGGGTCACCAGTAAAACCTTGTCCATTAAAGAATAAATCTTTACAGCCATAATAATATAATTTAATAATGCTATCTTCTTTAAGACATCATTATATTAGTATAGATATGTATAGCTATCTGTAGAAATAGCTGCATCTATCAATGCATGCAATTTTTTTTCAGTTTAACTTAATTTTGTTTCTTTAGCTCAAATTGACCTATAGACATCATGAAGAAAGAACAGTATACATGCTGGAAAAATGTCATAATGTGAGGAAATATGACAAAAAATAAGTATTTGGTTAAAGAATATATATATGTATGCACAAGTGTGTGTGTGTGTTTAAGTACAAGCATTAACATCCAAGAGATCGATGTCAGCATGTCAAAAACATACTCACTGAAAAAAAAATGAAAAGTTCAAAATAAATAGTTTCATTTTGCAACAAGTTAACCAAACTGTACCACTAACTTCAGACATACTTTATCTGGGTAGTGATGGTGTTGCTATGGAAAGGGTTTACCTCCCTGTACCATCTTACTAATGTGTGCTAACCCTAACAATGCATTTGTGGTTTTATATTTAAAGTGATTTTCTCTAGAATAAATATATTTTTTTCTGGAATTTGTGTTGTTGCCATTTGTAACATCATTGTGTTACTTTTTAAAATAATGCACCACAATTGCTTATATTTACAACAGGCCTGAGTCTCACCACCAGCTGTTTGAAAAGGCCTGTCTGTGGTCATTTGGCTAGCAGTAGTAGTAAAACTTAATTTCATAGTAACTGTACTTTTAGGTAAAAAAAAAAATCTAATAATGTAATGTAGAACATTTTTATGTATATACTACTTCTCTTCGGTACACCAAATTTCCAGTACATAACTAAGTCACATCACCTTGTAAATGGCAGTCTGAATACACCAAAAGTCCATAGTGCATGTACTCAAAGTTGGTATTTTATGAACCGATGTGAAAAGGAGAATAAAGCATTAGCACTTTGTGTATGTGCGCGTGTGTGTTTGCAGCTGGCTATTTTTATTATTATTACAATGTTTAGAATTTTTTTATTGAAATTAGCTTTGTGGCTCTCTCTCTCTCTTTGGTTCTGTCACGGTCCTCGATGCACTGCGCTGTCCAGGGTGCTGAAGAATTGTGCATTGCATAATGATTGCTTCCCATTGGATGTGGGTGTTGCCTGCATTGCTGACTTCCCCCCTTTTTCAGTTTTTAAGTAAAAATATATGTAAAAAAAGACTTTTTAAATAAAGAATGCTTTTTCTTCAGTTGCCTTAAAAAGTAAAAAATAAGGAAGAAAGGTAGAATGCTTTTTATTTATTTAAATCCATTATAATAATAATAACAATAATATGCGCACACACACACAAAATGCTAATGCTTTATTTTCCTTTTCACATTTTCTCATAAAATACCAATCTTGAGTACATGCACTATGACTTTTAATGCATTCAGACTGCTATTTACAAGATGATGTGACTGAATTATATATTGCAAAATTTGGTGTGTTGAGCAGAAGCACTATATGTGTAATGATCCGTAAACTGTTGTATCCTGTAATTGTTTCACTTTGTCTTTTTATTATTTCTTTACCCTGCTTATTATTATTATATACTTGTATAAGTATTTGGAGCTTTTCTTCTTGGGTCTCCACTGAAAATGGACTTGAGCTCAGTTGGACCAATCCGGTTACAAATGTCAAATAAATAAATAAAAATAAGGAAGAAGATTGAAAACTCTGCAAAAGAATCACAGACAAGCTGATTTCAGAAAAGCATTCAAAGTTGGTTTTGTTGATTTCTGCTCCTACTTCTGGTACCTGATTACCAGAATTGGCAAAACCAGCTTTAAATGCTTTTCTGAAATCAGTTTGTCTGTGTTTCTTTTGCAAAGTTTTCATTTTTCTTCCTTATTTGTTACTTTTTAGAGCATCTGAATAAAAAGCATTCTTTATTTAAAAAAAAATCTTTTTTACATATATTTCTTAATACTTTATTGAATGAGCTAATATAACTTGTAAAAACTACAAAAAGCATATGTCAAACCAACATTAGACCAAGACATAACTCGCCAAAACAATACATTGAAAAGCTACTTCTTTCTCTCTACACAGTATATGAAATCATTTACAAAATACCATAATACATGAAGAATTAAAAAAATAAAAAATAAAGAAAAAGAGCACTAAGCATCTGACTAAATATGTTTCTACAAATCTTCTCTTCCTAAATCATTCTGCCTAACCTGCTGCTATTGAAGCCTAACTCTATCTTTACCACACTGGCCTGCCAAAACCTTTCTGTGAACCTATATATTATATTCCTCATTTCTGTCTTTCATCCTGCCATTTTACTACCCGCTGCACTACCACTATCTGATTATGAACTGAATCATTCCCCTTACCGCAACTGAAAAATAAAAAATAAATGGCTTTCCCTGTTCAGACCTAAACCACTTCAAATTCCACAAACAAAACTCTGGTCTAAATTCTTTCCATTCTAAAAAGACCACCAGCCCATCATTCTCTAACTCTCTGCACCCCCACATATGCCGATGTTTCCAATCTAAAACACTACCTGGTACTTTAATGTCTTCACTATTCTATACACCTGTTGACAAACACTCTGCAATAAACTCTCCTTTAACTCCATTATTCCATCAGTATTACAGCACTATCTTACTCTTTTATCATATGAATCCCTAACAAACCTAAATTATCCCTCCATATTCACCTTTCTTTCTATGAGGTCATCTGTTCCATATTTATTTCTTTTAACAAGAATGTCATTGATGTAGCAAGGGGATCTAGACTGACATATGGCATTCCCCTTCCTCCTGCTTTTCATAATGTCTGAACATCATGTTGGCTACTTTACTTTCCTTTCTACCCCATGCCAGTTTATCACAGCAAGACTAAAGCTTTTCTAATTATTTATTCTTTCTATCTTGTTATATGTATTAAAAATATAACACCCTTACAGTAATCATTTGCATGATATTAATACACCCTATTAAAGTACCTAATTTACATCAACTGCCCAAAAGATTGTCTGAGTAATAGATTCTCATAATTAGTGCACATATTTTTCTCCCACCTTTCAAATACCTTAAGTTGAAAATATTTTATCCTTTTCATCTGAGCTATTCTTGTTTCTCCTATAGATCTATCTACTCTCCCAACCCACAGCTGTATCATTTTGACCCAGTTGAATTCTAAACCAGTCTCCTTTTGAAATCTTTAAAAACTTCCTCTGCTCTTGGTATCACTCAATTCAAGCAAGCTGATATCAACATACAATGATCAGCAAGCAAAGAAAAGTGATGCCAACCTCCGTCAACTGCATCAAAGCATGCCCCCCTTTATTTGCATCAATACTTCTGTAGCAACAGTAAAGAGACAATGAGAAAGCCAGAGAAAGATAATGGAATCTCCTGTCTCATTCCTCTACTCACTAGTACCTCCTGGGAACATTCCCCATTCACAATATGATGAATGGAGGGTTACTTATATAAATCGCTCACTCCCTTCCTAAAATTCTGCCCTAATCTTACCTCTTCCATATTCTAAAATAGAAATGGTCATTCCACTGTATCAAATGCTTTTCTAATATCAAAGGAAATTATCCACACATTCTTAAAACTTTTGCTGTGTGCCTCCTCCATAAATGTTGAGAATTATTTATTTATTTAGTTAGTTAGTTTGCTGTTGTTTGACAGGATAGCCTGACTGGGTGATGGCCTATTTTCAGTGGAGACCCAGGGAGAAAATATTCATAAAAAATACAGTAATAGTTGCAAAGAACATTAACAAAGTACAATACTTGCAGAGTATACAATTTTTAGAGAATTTAACAATGACGAAAAGTTAACAGGAACAACAATTAGAAGGTTTTACAGAGAAACCAGTGCATAAAAGACTATAACAAAAGAGATTTACAACAGGAATTATAGAGAAAAAAGGAAAATGTTATAGAGAGATTTGTGTTTTTGGCAAATAGTAGTCAGAGACTGTCTGTATAAAGAGTAGAGTCAGAGAAAAGATGTAAAAGCTGTATAGATTAGATCAACATGTAAATGATAGAACAACTGAAAGTACGAAGTAAAAGAACAAGTTAAGCCTACTGTATGACATGGAAGGTTAAGAAAAAGGGGAACAATCTAGAGAGGAAAAGAGTAGACAGAGAAGTAGAATAAATAGGAAAGAGGGACAAGCTATGGGGAATAATATAGAACAAGAATTAATAGGAGAAGAAAGAAGAGTTAGGAGGTTAGAGGTAATAGAAAAATAGAAGGGAAGAAAACTAAAGAAACAGAAGGAATAGAAGGGAGAGAGAGAGAGAGAGAGAGATAGAAGGGGAATAAGAATTCAGAGTATACAAAGCGAGAAAAGTAAAAAGGAAGTTGAGATAGTAGGCAAAGACAGGAAGAAATGAAAAGGGTCAGAATAAGTTGTCAGCCAGGACTACAGCAAGAACAGATCCAGTTGGTACCTAAGTAATCTATAAGCATTTTTTGAAATGAGAAGTGTTGGGTGTAGTTAAAATGGTCTGAGGGATAGAATTCCATTTTTTGGCAATATAGTTAGAATAGAGGGAGTCACCAACTCTACTGAAGGATTTAGTGACACGAAGAAGAGATTTAGAGGAGGATCAGAGGTGGTTATTATTATTATTCTAGGGTTGAAGCATGAGACGAATGGTAGGAATTTTATCAGGTTGATATATGAGTTGATGCGCAAAAGAGAGTTGAGTGAATATTAATTGATGGGGTAATTCAAGCCAATTCAGTTGTTGTAAGGCAAAATAGTGATGTGTTCAGCGTGAAGTTAGTAGCAAATCTAGCAATTTTATTGTAACAGGTCTCCAGCTTTTTTTAGACTTGTCTTACTTAGGTTAGTAAAGATGGGAGATGAGTATAGGAGTAAAGAGAGAAGATGAATTCTGGATATGTCTTGTCTTGTGGTATTTGCAAGGAAAGGCTTAATTCTGTAGAGAGAACCTAGTCTAATATGAGTTTTTGATGGTCTGTGACAGGTGATTGTCAAATTTGAGGTTATTATCAATAATTACACCTAATCATTTTGTGTGGGATACAACTGGTACTAAGGTATTGTTAGATGAGTAAATCTGGAAAGTGGAACAGAGATTATGAGATTTAGATGGGTGAAACAGTATGTTTGGTTTTAGAAGGATAAAATATGAAATGAGATTTAGATAGCCAAGATTCAACTGATTGGAAGGATTCCTGAGTAGAGCAGACAAGTTGATTGAGGGAAGGAGCAGCACATATTAGGGTAGAATTGTCTGCATATTGGACTATAGAGGCTAAGTGGGTTGAAGACTGAAGTCAATTAGTAAATATACTGAAAAGGAGGGGACCAAGTATAGAACCTTATGGAACACCAAGGGTGACTGGTAACAGTGAAGAGCGCACCTGTTGCCATTTACATCTTGCTGACAGCCAGATAAGTACCTATGAAACCAGGCTAGAGCAGAGGAGCTGAGATTTAGAAATGCTAGCTCATCAAGGAGTTTTTGGTGAGAAACAGCATCAAATCACCAAAAGCTGCTCTCACCCTGTCTCTCTGCTTCCCCTACAAATCTTAGATTGGCTTGCTCCTTTCTAGCTACCAGTGCCAGTTACAAAATTTTAACATTCAGATTAATTAAACAGATGTGTCTATAATCTCCATCTGCTCTCTCCTTAGGAATAAGCACCACCTGTGTATGTGTAAAAGAGGGAGGTCAGTAATCATTCAACAAAGCACTATTCTAAATATCACATAAACATGACAAAACCTCTTCCATATACTTACAAAGCACCCCTCTTAAGTCACCCTTTCATGGTGATTTTCCCCTTTTCAGCTTTATCAACACAAACTTCACTTCTTCAGCAGTTATCTTATCCTTTAAACATACTCATTCCTCTTCCCTTAAAATACCTCCCATCCAAACTCTCCTTCAAAAACTCTTCTCTTCTTTATTCCTCCCCAAACTTCTTCAATAAATTTCATTATAAAAATTAAACAAGACCTTCATAATATATTTTCAATCTCTCAAAATCTTTCTGTTCTCCCCCTTAATTCCTCTATACAACACATCCTCTTTCTTTCCTTCAAGTACCATACCAAATATTTCCCCAGTCCTTCATGATGTACACACACAAAATCTTGTGGACTAATCACGTCACTATCACAGTACTTTCTTTCTGCATAACTAATGTCTTAACCCAGTTCTCCTTCATACTTAAGGCCTCCCATTCATCTTCCCTAAACCACCCTCTAAACTTTCTCTGTGCCCTCTTTAGCTTACCTGCCCACTCTTTAAGATTTCAAGACTCCTCTCTGGCCCAAAATCCCACCAAACTCAGAATATTTGCCTTGAATATACACTTAATAGCATCTAACTAAATATAAACCTCCATCTTCTATGAGAAAGAGTTGCATAATAAAACCTCTTCCAACACACAGACTTTCCTTTATCTACCCAAAACCTAACTCTCTACACTCATGGCTTCCATTTCTGCAATGTATCCATCTGTTGGAGACCCTATCACCCAACAAAGCATGTAATACATGCATGATCGGATACATATTACCACTACTAACATTTCCCTTTTAATGTAAAAGAACTTTTACAAAAAAAAAAAACCACCTATCTATAGCCTACTCTTATGTATCTTTAAATCCCTAGAAAATAATATTCCCTTCTTTCTGGAAAGCATCTCCAAATATCAACCCAGCTGTCTCTATTCTGCCATTCTATAAAATCTTCTTAATCTTTCTTTATACATTCACCTTCTCTTATTTCCTATCTAAGACCAGATTATTTAGTTTATTAAAATATCCGACTATTAATCCATTTCCTGCATCAGATATTTTCAGTAATCATTGCTCATAAACGTTTTCACAGAACTGTGGGTAATCTCTGTCAAAGTCGTGTATATTACATAACTTTTAAAATTCACCCTCTAACTGTGCCGTTACTATCATTATCTCCATTCTTGTCTTTTGCCCAAATTGCACACTAACCTCCAATTTTCTTCCTAAAATAATTATAATGAAGTGATTCCCTCTCCCCTTGGTTTACTACTCACCAATATCATCTATCCAAACTTCTCCAGTTTCAACACTTGCTTCCTTTTTAGTTTAATTCTTGAAGAAAAACATCTACCTGCTCTCTCTCACATCAGTTTCCTTAAAATTCTCCCCCTTTAATTAGTCCACATACTACGTCTGCATTCCAGAAAAGAAATCATAACCATCTCCCCCAAAATAAGCTCCTTGTCCCCAGCATCCCCCTCCCCCTTTTCTTGAATGGGCATCACCAGGCATTGGGGTCAGAATCAACTTACCAATACCTGGCATCAATGACCAGAGTGGGATTCAGAGTGATTAATGCCATGAAGTCATCACAAAGGAAATACCCTCCAATCTCATCAAATAGACTAGGTGAGTAAAAAAAAATAGAAAACAATTAACATCTCACAATAACGTTTAACAATAAAGACTTGTTACAACAAACATCTAAACTATTAATTTCTATAATAACTATATAAAACTGTAGTCAAACAATATACATTCTCAAAGTAAACACACACAAAATATCATCATTGCATGTTTTACAAATAATCATTGCTATTCATCATATAGTTTTACCCAAAGAATAAATCTCAAAAATAAATGTCACCAACTGCATTTCAAAAATATTAGAATAAAGTAACATAACATTTGTACTTACTAGTATCCAAAAGCATCACCATAATTCTATTAAAATAATATAAATAAAATAACTACAAAAAATCCCAAAATATGAGTACATACAAACAAAACCAAAGACTAGCACAGTACCTTGCAAAAAGACCTTCAATACCTTCATTCAAGAAACCTTTTCCTTGCCTACCCCACACATAGGAGAGTTTTCTTCTTGGATAGCACATGATCAGGTTGCTATACTCAATCACCTATCTCTCTCTCCTTCCTCTACATAATTGTGCAGACATAACATACTGCTCTTTAGAGCTACTCAAAACAAACCCTCTCAATTAGTGTCTTTCAAACTATCTCTGCATGTCTCCACATCTAAACCCAACACTAAGCTGATTAGTCATCGGATCACCAGTCTTAGCGGGAGATAGATATTGTTCATTCCCAGACTTAACAATAGTGAGTGTGTGTGTGTGTGTGTGTGTGCGTGTGTGTGTGTGTGTGTGTGTGTGTGTGTATATATATATATATATATATATATATATATATATATATATATATATATATATATATATATAGGTTTACTATCAAAATTTCGAGGTTACTTACCTCGAGTATTCATATCCACAACCTGGAACAATGAACAGCATTGCGCCAATTACTTAGAATGACTATTCTTTTGAAGGAAAGAATCAACATTTGACTGCTCACCATCCATAAAAAAAAACATCTGCTACGAGGTGGAAAATTTCCTACTGTTTTTCAAGGGGGCAAGCATCCCGCACAACCCCTGCTATTTATCTATTCTAACTCCAAGATCGCACTACAGTGAGAAAAAGCATAGCTTTGCCAATCCCCACTGTAGTGAGATACACTTCAAAACACTGACACTCCAAACTGCGAACACAGTGTCCGTATTGACGTTTCAAAGTTGACAGGAATTGTGTTCGCAGTTTTGGCTCTCTGCCATTCAGTGTTCATCCTTCTCAGTATTGACGTAAGCCACCTCGACATTTTGATTGTAAACCATATTTTACATATATGTATATATGTAAATATATATATATATATATATATATATATATATATATATATATATATATATATATATATATATATATATATATATATACACATACACTACGTATAAATTATAAATGCAAAATGCATGCATGCACAATTACATGCACAGACACCCATACACATAGATATACAATAAATTAGTTCATTATCTACAAATCTGCATAGTCAGTTACAAATCACATTGATATTACACATGAACTTTTGTTTACATTGTCTCTTTAATTACTCAAAAGCATTACATTGTCCTTTTAATTATTCTAAAACACAGAATAGTACTGTGCAAGTGTTTCTGGAATCTCACCCATCATTTACAAAACTTGAAATCTCCATATCACTATGATGTCCCTGGAAATACAGGATAATTCCATCAAACTGAACCCTGATAATCTGATTACAGTATCTTGTTTTAACAGATAAAGAAATGTCACAAGTGCTGTGCTTGAAAGGAAATCAGCAGTGTAGTAAACATATTTATTACTGAACTAAATTGTCATGGCCCATCCTGAACAGTAACAGTTAATGCACAGAAATGTACACAGACATCTTGTAGTGTATGGAGTGCCATTGTTACACTCTAAAATCAGAAAAAAAAGATAAACCTATAAAGTGCTACTGTATCATGAAACATGACTGTAACAGCACTCTCAGAGGTATGCAATAGTTACAGCTGAGTCTCATGAAAGGGACGTTCCTTCGCTGTCAACTGTCTCTGAACATCTTGTCTCATATTTCTGTTCTGTCAGTCTGTAAGTAACTTATATAAGTAAATTAGAGCAATATTTAAAAAAAATCTCTATATTTTCTACTTTTAAACAACAAACTGATAAATCCAAAAAGCAGAAAAAACAAACTGACAGCTAAAATCCACTTTTTATTGATGTAGTAAATCCACATTAAGCACTTTCATCTTGTTAAAAAGACCTCATCAGAATGTGCAAGCATAGCAATTGATGCAGTATAAATAGACTAACCTAACCACGTGACTAATTAATTAACTAATTAAGCAATAACCAACGACATGGTGTGGTATATTGAAGATTTACCCACTGTTGGCGTGGTTTAATCACGAGGACAAAAAGGAGCTTCTGTCATATACTAAACCTGTGCTCCTGCCAAATGTTAAAGGGCCCACATTGTTTTAAGCCTTAAAACACTTCTTATGGACACATCATTTAGACCTGGAAAAACAGTAGCGTAACACCTGAGCTGTCATTTTATTTCCTTCATCTCTAAAAATTTGTCTGCTGGTCCACCTCTCAGACCCAGGTCAACATGATGGTAATTGTGAATTTAAAAGAATGGGTAGGGTTACAGTTAGTGTGCTTAAATAAAGCATTCTTGTCATCACTTTTGCTAATGTGTAATGTATAATCTATGTCAGCCAAATCCTTTAGATCTATAACTTTCCTTCATGAGATTTTATCTTTCATTCCAGCTTTAATAGTATATTATAGAGATATTTTTGTTTTACAATGTGCCACTGTACTTTTTTAATATATTTAATTTTATGTTTTCATTGCTTCTTTGTTTGGTTTACATAAGACTTGCTAAATGTCTAAATGTCCCACTCTACAAAATGCAAACAGCAGGGATCCTTTGAAGCTGTTATTACATTATCAGTCGTTGCTATGCCAGCATTCAGTCACTGTGTTCCTATCCTAAATGTATAAACACCATTAAAGGTTAAGCAGAAATCATGCTCCAGCCATAATGGCTCCAAGTGTTTACAAACAGCGTCTCCACTGCATTATCTATAAGCTATATGTTTCCTTTAAATTAATATCGTGGTCATTCTGAGTCATCCATCTCTGTTAATTTATCCCTGAAAGCTATTTTTTCAGCATAACTGCATGGACTGAGAATTAACTGTTCTCAAGAAGGGAAAGAGACAATCACTAATAATTTATTGTGCTTTTCTACATCTGTTTGTGAGTGAGTCAACAAATAAATGTTATACAAGTAGTTTCTGCAGTAGATGATTTTCTTACAGTTGGAAGTCGATATGTAAAAACATGGTAAGCCAATGGTAGATCTTGTGGCGCATATACATTTTTCAAGTGTTTATGATGCCAAGATTTTTTTTATCAGTGTTACATTCTTCACAAAAATAGTTATTTATATTTAGTTCACATTTTGTTTGGGTACTCAGATATCTCTAAGGATATTCGGAGAATGCTGACTTTTAGCTATGTGACCACACATGGGAGAAAGGGAAATGGGCAATTTTATAAACAACAAGTACTTGTATCATATTTTTTAAGATATGCATATTAAAACTGCTATTTTCCTTTCTTTCTAAGCTTGCCACAAAATAACAAAATAAAAAAAAAAAAACTTCAAGTATATGGGGACCACATAGCTAATTATATACCTTATTAGCAGTGTGGAGGTTAGCTATTCATATAAGAGTACAGGGAGCCAGTCTCCTAAAGAAAATGTTATTTTCATGTATGTTTGCATACAGTGCGATTCATAGATTACTAGACTAACGACCAGGGTGGGCGAGGCCTTTCATGTATGTTTGCATACAATGCGATTCATAGATTGTTACTAGGCTAACGACCAGGGTGGGTGAGTCCTTTCATGTATGTTTGCATACAGTGTGATTCATAGATTGTTACTAGGCTAACGACCAGGGTGGGCGAGGCCTTTCTAAGCCTAGCCAAGTTTACCAGAAAGAATAATAATGTCCGGTTTCTGAATAGGACATTGAGAGCGAGCCATTTTTAAGCTAGCTCTATCTGTAAGGGACATGGGTACTAGACATGGTAATTAACCGGAATGATTGACTTCCCAAAGGGTACAATTATGTATGTCTTAGCATTGAGTTTAAGACCATTGCTGTGGTAGCATTTGTTAGTCAGAAATAGACCTTTTTGAAGAATGCTAGTGTCTGCAGCGGAGTTGATGTTAACCCCCAGCTTGGAATCTGCAAACAAAGTCCATTATGATCACTTGTTTTTACACTGACAAAGAATCACTTGCATTCTAGTCCATGTCCCAGGAGAAACTATAACAGCCCATACGTTAAAGTAACTTAACTACAAAAGGAAGGGGCTTGGTGATAAGTTTTCCAATGTGTATTGTACCAAAGTGTAGTACTGCTAATCTGAGACAGACACTCAGGGATTTAGAAGTGTTGTGCTCATGATTGCAGCTAACCTGACTATGTTCATTATGCATGTTGAAGAGCATTGATACTCACTAACATTGTATTAGTCAGGCAAGTGTGCATGACAAGCAGCTCCTCATCATGCCACAGCAGGAACCTACAGGAAGATCTGGTTAAACTGAACGGTGACTGTGGAGAAGTAAGAGCTGCAGCTTATCCAGTGACCACACACCTCAAAGGTACATGGCACACACCTGCATGCACAGCTGGTCAGAAGGGTTGTGTACTGATCTGCATTTGTTTAATTAAGGATAGATATCCAGAGAAGATACTTGTAGAGGCTAGTAAGGGAAGTGTTTATTTTATTTTGCTTTTGTTTACAAGGTTTGTCCAAATGGGTTTAGTGAAAAAATCCTTTTTGGCTGAGGCCTGGGGAGGAGAGCTCCAACATATCGCAAAGATTTTTTAAAGAGACATTCAGTAATATACATATGCAGACATTAAGTAATATGCATTAACAATTACACATACATATGCTAATTAGATCACATCTGAAATAAAGGAAACCATTACAATATAAGAGATTTATGCATTTAGTAGCTATTGAACATTGAGTATCTGAAAAGGTGTATTAGTGGGTTTGTCAGATACATAATAGGTCTTGTGATTAGCGATTGGAAATTCATTAAAATGGAAGTGAGGGAAGGACCTTGGTAAGGCATAAAATGTTAAAATTGCAGCAAAGAGGCTGACTATTAAACAGGTTTTGAGACAATTATATATAGTTATCATAAGGTTTATACTACACATAGAGTTGGGATGGCAAAACTATGTATAAATCTAGGAGATGTTAGCACAACTATTCAAGTATTGGTGAAGAATGGTTGTGGGGCAAAGGATTCTGAATGCAGAAAAATGGCTTGTTGATATGACAAGCTGAAGATAACAGTGATATTTATTCTGTGTTTATACAAGAGCAGATCCATTGATCTGATAGGTGAAGGCTTAGTTGTTTTAAATAAGCTTGCATTCTGAATAGATTTCGGTGGTAGTGGGATGAGATTCCACATTTTAGCTGCACTACTTGAATATAGAGAGTCACCTGCAGTATTAGATGATTTGGTTTTACTAATCAGTGATTTTTCTCTAGAGAATAAAATCCTGATTTGGGCAGTGTTGCATTAAGTTGCTAAGGGCTGGGGATTTTCTGGCTTATATAGAAGTCTGTGTATCAGTGTTATGTACTTAGCTGAGAAAGACCTAGGTGATGTGGTAGCTTTCAATAGTCCAATTCTCTGTGGGCTAGGCAGTGGTATGATCTATTTTTATAGTTTACAGTAAATAAGATTATTTTAGAATAATTTAATTCAAGTTTGGACAGTTGTCAGACTTGAAGTTTAATTTCATATTGAGGCAGCATAGAGAAGAGATGGCAGTAAAAAAGCAAAAGCCATATATCTTTAGGATATGAGGTAGGGTTTTACTTTTTTTTTCATTTCTCCAAGTCTTTTGGGTTTCTAATATCATGACAGGAACAGACCCCATTTCTAAGTCAAAGTACAATTAAAGTTCATGAAATTAATATTGTTTCACTCTTTGATGTTAGCGAGAAGTGATCTTCGCAGTACCTGCAATGTGCCCAGTAATGACTCCTGCAATTCCTACAGGGTTACATGTATTGGAAAATCTAAGTACAACTGTAAATTCTTTTTTATAAGACCCATTGCTCCAACTTCTATTGGAACTGTATGGCTATCTTTATTCCACATTGCCCTTGTTTCTGCCTGTAAATCCTGGTATCTTCTGACTTTGTGTCTCTTTGTACATAACACACTATAGTCACTGGGTGTAGCAATTTCAATGATCAATCCTACTTTTGTCTTATTTTCATGGACTACTATATCAGCCTTTCTCACATCTATTTTCTGAACTCTTAGTAATGGGTGATCCCGTGTGATTTAAACTTCATCATTTTCTATAATGCTTTCTGGCTCATGTTTCCAGTGTTTTTCAGCTGCTTCAATATAATGTTTACACAATCTCCACTGCAACAGTCTTGGCACATTATTATGCCTCTGAGTATACAGTCCTTCTGCCATTATATCACAACCAGCAAAAATATGTGTGACTGTTTCTAATGCTGTTTTAAAAAAAACTACATTTGCCTGTTTCTCTCATATATTCAATGGACTTTATAAGCCAACATGTACGTAGTCTACTGTCTTGGGCTGCCAATATTAACCTTTCAGCTTTTGGTTAAATTAACCTCTCCTTAACCATTCCTGCATTCAGTCATGATCAACATGAGGTTGTTCCAAGAGTTTTCTGTACTTGCAACTATATTTATGCATTTTCCACATTTCTTGCTATTTCATCTAATCCTTCACCTTATATACGTTCTTGTGTTTTTTGCCACATTCAGCTGCTGCCTGATTTTTATGTATTTCTGGTTTGATTTCTTTTCCTGCTTAACGCAGATATGTTTCTGATAAAGTAAGCAGACTTATTCTCCTCATGTTTCAAAATGTTTACTATGCTTGGATCTTGTGAGGTCAGCAGATATGTATGCAGTCCCATGATTACAGATCTATACACGTAATCAATTTTAAGGAGACCCATACCTCCTTCAGAACAGGGAATATATGATCTTGGTATGCACTGATTTTTATAAATCATTTCATGAGCATGAAGCATCTTTCTTTTTTTCCTGTCTAACCTAACCAACACTTTTTAGGGCCAGTCAATCAGTCCTGATCTGTAATTAGGACCGGGACCGCAAGTTGGTTCCTAGATGTCAATACTGTTGTCAATATTAATTTTAGTCTTCAAAAATATTTCTTACTAAGTTTTATTCACATTTGTTCATGTTTTGTTGTTGATCCTTCATCACTTCCCAAATATTTATACAGTCCTTCTTGCTCCAGTTCTTTTATATTACATTCTTGTCCCAAACCGACGTTTTCTTGGTGCTGCAACTTTCCTGCTTTGATTGCTTTTGCACATTTATCAAGACCAAATGACATTCTTATAAATTCTGAAAAAGTTTTGACCACTTTCAATTGTGCTTTCAGTTCCTCATCAAATGAGCTATATAGTTTTAAATCATCTACAAAAAGAAGATGCAAAGTCTTTACACTGTTTTTTTTCTGAAGGCCAGACTTAGGCCATGACCTAGTCTGTTAAGTAGACAGCTTAATGGGTTAAGGGCAAGACAAAGAAAATATCCCCATTTGAGTTTTTTCACTGGAATAATAATTTGTCCTTTATTATGGCTTAACTGTAAAGTGGTCTGCCATTGAATGGTCACTGTAATATCGTCAGTGTATGGTTAAGGTGCATCTTATACATCTTTAAGCACTTCTTTATCCCTGAATGTGGGATAATGTCTTATGCTTTTTTGTAGTCAATCCATGCCATACTTAAATTCTTCCCTTTTTTGCAGTTCCCCATTATGATTTATTTAACAACAAATTATCCTTTGTTCCATATGACTTTCTTTTATTACCCTTTTGTTCTATTGCCATGATTGAGTTTTCTTCCAAATGACTATAACCTCTGTTGGCATCAATTCCAGTGTAAAGTTTATGCGTCATCAGGAGGCAAGTTACTGGTCTATAGTTTTTAGGATCACTTGCAGGTTCGCTCTTAAGTAGGAGTGTTGTTTTTTCCTGTTGTTAGCCAGGCTGGTGTCTGTTCGGGGTGTGCATATAATTAGTTCTTACTCATGGCTAAATCTTCATGCAAAGATGTTAATACTTTAACCAGAAGTTAGGTACTGCATCTGAGCCTGGGGTTTTCCAAATAGAGGCTTTTCTTAACTTTGTTTCAATCTCTCGAGCTGTTACTTAATCCCATTTCATATCCTGTGCCTTTAAACTTCTTATTCATTCTTTTACATCTTCTATCCATTTAGCATCTTTATGTTCCACAGGATCTTCATAGAATTTCTCCAAAATGTATATTTTTCTTCTTTTATTGGTGGTGTTTCAATTCCTTTTGCTTTCTTTCCTAATTCTCTATAAAACTTTTTTGGATCATCAATAAATTGTTTATTTTGTACTTTTCCTTTATATTTATCTGCATATCTTCTATGTTTATCTGCCTATGCTGATATTTTTAGTTTATTATTTGCGATAGTACACAATAGATACTGATCTGTCATTAATACTACATGTTTCTTATCACATCTTTGAGTATTTTTGTTGGTCTGTTCCCTCTTCTATACTCTTCTAACAGTGACACTTCATCTCTTAACTGCTTTATAGTTTTCAATATTCAAGATGGCATTCGATTTTTCCCCTTACTTTCCTTTACTACCCTGTGTTCTTGTGGTAAGACTTTATCTGTTATTAACTAAGCTGCACAGTAATATATCTGTCAGAAAAATATGTTTTACATTAGGAAGGTTTGTGGCCTGCACTGTGCTGGCAAGACAGGTAGCCTACATCCTTCTAAGTTGGGAACTGCTGATTGAGGGCTCAGTGTCTGTGTTTCTAAAAGTGTATTAGTTCTGGTTTAAGCACTTGGGCTTCAGGCCAGTTATTTTACATTATGAAGGTTCGTGGTCTGCACTCTTGTGGGAGGAGAGGCTGGACTCTGCCCTTCTGAGCTGGGAATTTCTGGTTAAAGGCTTATAGTGCCTGCATATTTGAACTGTTTCTTACTGAAATTGGTACACCTTGTTTGCTGTAGCATAGACTAGATCCAGGCCTGCTGAATCTAGCTTTGTTCGTATGCTTGTTGTTTGTTTGCTTGTTATTTCCCTGAAATGCTAATTCCACCTAAAACGCGGCTTTTCAGTGCTTCTGTGGATCCCTAGTGATATCTGCATTGCTTACTGTACTTATTTCCTTGTTTCACTTGAAAGAAAGTTACTGTTTGTCATTTTTGCATTTAAGTTACCTGGCACGTGCTCACTAAAGCAATTATATAAGTCAGCACTAAAAAATTAAAAGCACTACACCCTCACAAACTCCCCTTGAGTACCTTGTTCCCCATTGGCCCTTTTTTCAATTATAAAGGAATTCCCAATACTATTCTAGCATGTCCAAAGTTCAGTTGTCAATCTCCTCTCTGGTCCAGCTGGTGAATCTGGGAATCTTGAGGCAATGTTACAACTGCGTCATGTACACAGACAACCCTCTCCTCCTCCCAACAAATTCCAACACATGTGAAAGATGCAACCATATAGCCAAACTGGAGGCTAAGCTCTCTCAACTCAGTACTGGCGTAACCAGTCAGGAGGAGCAGGAAACCACACTCACTACAATTCCAGTCGCACATAGACCGACCATGACAGCAAACCAAATACATAAACACACAAAAACATACTCGGAGGCTCTAAATAAAAATCTGCCTAAGCAGCAGAGACCTCCAAAGCAGACACCCAAGCAACTGCTACCCCAAAACAAAGCACGTGCAACACGTAGCTCACAAAGCCAGTGTGCCGAACAGTCACAGCCCTTAAGGCTAAACAACACACCTGATACACTTGTAATAGGTGACTCTGTCATTAGGCACACTGACGTCCCGCTCACCAGGCTGAACAAGGAGAAGATCACGGTGAGCTGCCTGTCGGGCGCTAGGATCCGCCACATAACACAAGCACTCAGGTCACTCCAAGGCAAGTACAAATATGACTCAGTCATTGTCCATGCTGGTGTGAATGACCTGAGACATACCTCCCTGGACTACATGAAAAGAGACATAGAGGAGCTCTCTGAGCATGTAGCCCAAGCCGGTATGACCCTGACCTTGAGTAGCATCTTACCCTCACCAAGAATGGTGCCACAATATGAAGACAAGATGATCAATTTCAACAATTGGCTTAAGTATTGGTGTCATTCAAAGGGGATCCAATGCCTGTCAGCCTGGAATGACATGCTCGACAAGCCACGATGCTTCGCTAGGGACGGCTTGCACCTGTCACCCTGGGCTTTCGGATATTGGCAAAGGCTCTTGCTACCCCCATAGTGCCTTTTTTAGGCAAGGCTCAAAAGACAAACCCACCTCCATATGTATCACGAGGGATAAGAAACTAAGAGTAATGCTACTCAATGCCAGAAGTCTAAACCTCAAGATGCACTTTCGAAACTCTCCTTAGCATGGAGAACATTGATATCTGTGCAGTAACAAAAACCTGGTTCAAGGCTCCCGAGAGCACCCCAGCACTACCAGGTTATACCTCATACCATGCTTTTCGGCCCCAAAACTTAGACCGACCACAAAAGGAGGGGGAGTATCAATATTCGTCAAAGATACCCACACCTCCAGGTTGGTGGCACAGCACGAAGCATCAGAGACTATCCATGTGCAACTAACAGTGGGTAAAACTGTTTTCCAGTTTATAGCCTGCTACAGACCACCCTCCCAAACCCAGGAACCCCACTCGGCCTTCCTGAGAACACTGGAAAATATGAAGGTCTCTCTAAACACCATTATATTGGGTGACTTCAACTACCCAAACATAGACTGGGAGCATTACTCTAGCTCCAACACCCCAGCCCAAAGGTTCCTAGAATTTATAAACTCAAATGCTATGGAACAACTTGTTACCACTCCCACAAGAGGGGAAAACGTACTGGACCTGATCATCACCAACATGGGGACTCTATGCTCCAGACCAGAAGTGTATCCTTCACTGGTAAGATCAGACCATAAACTAATCTCACTGGATATTCACATCCCGACCCCACCCCCAGCCTAGAAAACCACAGTGGAAAAACTTCTCTAAAGCAAATTTCACACTCCTCAAAACCGAGGTGGAATCCTTCAAAGCCGCCGGGCCTGTGAAAAATACGGCCCAGACCGCAGAATCCTTTATAAACGCATTCTATGAACACCTTCAGGAATGCATGGATCATGCAATCCCAAATAAAACCAAGACCCAATCCTCCAGTGGCAGAAGTCCTGTCTGATGGACCCCAGCCATAAACAAACTATACAATAGAAGGAGGAAGCTACTACATGATAGAGCAAAATCCCAAAAAGGGAAGGCATGTCTGATCAGTATTAGCAAAAAACTACAGGCACTCATAAAAATCATCTAAGGCCAGCTTCGAGAGAAAAATTGCACAGGACACTAAGGATAATCACAAGGCTTTCTTTAGTTATGTTAGGAACCTGGGTGGGAATTCCCAGATATGCTCAGAATTAGTCCAAAATGACAAAAAATACACCGAACCCACAGACATTGCCAACATCCTAGCTGACAGGTTCAGCGCAACGTCTCTGACCCTCCCCACCAAAAGGGCAAATATCTATCCCAGCAGAGTGCTGCCCCACTGACATTTCAGATGCTCAGGTAAGAGCCGCCCTCTCCAAAGCAAAAAACACAGCATCAATGGGACCAGACGGTGTCCCGAGCTGCGTCCTACATGAACTCCAAGAAGAGCTAAACCCAAACATAAAACTACTGTTCAATCTCAGCCTTACTACAGGATATGTACCCAAAGAGTGGCGTACAGCAACAGTGGTCCCTCTCCATAAAGGTGGTGCCTCAACGGATCCTGGAAACTATCGCCCCATAAGCCTGACTAGCTTGGTCTGCAAAGCTATGGAAAGGATCATCATGGACCTCATAAATAAATATTGGGGACCTACAGACACTGGATCCTACCCAGTTTGGCTTTGTTAAGGGCAGATCCTGCCTCTTAAACCTGGTCAATTTCTTTGAAACAGTCACCAAGGCCATTGACTAGGGAAAGGTGGTCCACACAGCCTACCTGGACCTCGCAAAAGCCTTCGATACAATACCCCACTTGGGCATTATAGATAAGCTCACCAGCTTAAATATAAACTCCTATGTCACTAGATGGGTTGCAAACTGGCTCAAGGACAGAACCCACATGGTTAGAATTGCTGGAGCCATGTCAGA
This sequence comes from Protopterus annectens, assembly GCF_019279795.1. NCBI lineage: Eukaryota > Metazoa > Chordata > Ceratodontiformes > Protopteridae > Protopterus > Protopterus annectens. The sequence goes on from NC_056749.1 coordinate 695,719,157, forward strand.
CTCCAAACCAGTTACAAGTGGCGTCCCACAAGGCTCAGTCCTGGGACCTCTCTTGTTCGGTATATATTTCTCGGAGGTACAGGCCAACACAGAAGGACTGTGGCTGACCAAGTTCACAGATGACTGCAAACTGGGTGCCATAATCAACTCTCCAGCCGATACAAGCATCCTCCAAAAGGGCCTCATAGAAACAGACAACTGGTGCCAGAGCCATGGCCTCAAGCTAAATGCCAAAAAGTGTATAGTCATCCCCTTTGGCAAAAACAAAGTGCCCACAAATTACCACATAGGTGGTAATCCATTAAGTACAGAAGAAGTAATTAGGGACCTGGGGACCCAAGTAGATATCAATCTCTCATTTGACAACCACGTGGCCAAAGTGGTTAGAAAAACATTTTATATAGCCCACCTAATCATGAAGGGATTCCCATCTAGATCAGGGGAGGTCATCGTGCCTCTTTACTCATCCCTCATCAGGCCCATAATTGAGTACAATGCCCCTTTTGGGATGTAACTTACCAGACACCTGCAGCAACTGGAAAGACCCCAAAAGTACCTCACCAAGAGGATCAAAGGGCTCAAACAGATGCCATATGTTGCCCAGTTAAAGAAACTCCAGCTCTACTCAGTGGCATACCACCTGCTCAGAGGCGATCTGTGCCTGACGTATAAAGCCATGTCCAACCTGGAATTAATGGACATGCTGCACCTCAGAAAATCCAAATCCCATTGAGCTACATGCTCGAGAGACTTGAACCTCAGCACTGAAATAAATAGGACATGCTGGAGGGACAGATTTATAACCCAGAGGCTCCCTTCACTCTGGAATAAAATCCCAGTCCAGGTTAGGCAGAGTCCCTCATTGACTCTCTTCAAGAGGAATCTTGATAAGTGGATGGGAGATCATAGGTTTACCCTGGGTATCACTTCTGTGTCACTGTTAGACAAAGGCACAGTATACTAACCTCGAAAAAGGGCATAGCAAAATTAATTTAAAATGGGTGGCGAAAGCCAAACACACTCTGGCTAGGCTTATAAATGCCGTATGAACCTATTAGTAATGTGCTTAGTGCATTTAGAGCTTGAAAAGGGTTAACACATTTATTCTATTTTACACTGCATAAATCTGGATGATGCCGAGGTGACATACTAAGTGGATGGCTTGTGCAAAAGGGATCCTGCAGGACAGAACCTAGTAGGATATGCAGTAGTTTCTGATACTGACATTATACAAGCAAAATCTTTACCACACAATTTATCTGCACAGGCAGCAGAATTGATTGCCTTGACACGGGCATGTACCTTAGCAAAGGGTAAATGTGTAAACATTTTTACTGACAGCCAGTATGCTTTCTCTACTGTACATGTCTTTGCACAACAGTGGAAAAATCGAGGAATGATAACATCTACTGGCAAACCAATCAATCATACACAGTTTATTTTAGATCTTTTAGAATCTATTCAGTTACCTCAGAAAGTAGCTATTTGTAAATGCACAGCTCATACCAAGCAACAGGATAGGATTTCAAAAGGTAATGCAAGAGCTGATACAGCTGCAAAGCAGGCAGCTTCAGAAGTATTTCTTTTGAATGAGGAATTACAGCCCTCTGAGATTTTAGATGAAGAAATGTTAAAGACAATGCAGACACTTACTATGCAAGCTGAAAAACAAAGATGGGCAAAACGAGGAGAAATTCTCGAAAAGGGGCTGTACATCTCTAAAGAAGGGAAACCGATATTGCCATCTAATTTGTTTAGATATGCATCTTTGTTGAGCCATGGGCAGTGCCATGTCTCAACAGGGGGAATGGTACAGCTGGTGAACCAAGTGTTCATGACATACGGATTCTTAAACTACTCTAAAATATTTTGTTCGATGTGCCACGTTTGTAATAAACATCATGCACAAGGGGCGTTAAAGCCCAAGCAAGGGAGTTTCCCTACACCACCGTATCCATTTCATACTATCTGTATGGATTTTATAGAATTGAACAAATGTGAAAATAAGAAGTATTGTCTTGTCATTGTAGATATGTTTTCCAGATGGGTGAAAGCCTTTCCGACTAAAAATCCAGATGTGGCAACCATGGCGAAAATTCTTGTTAAAGAAATCATTCCTAGATTCAGCATTCCAGAAAGGATCTAGAGTGACAACGGCACACACTTCGTAAACCAGACCATACAACAGTTAAGTAAACATTTTGGTATTTCTTTAAAAAATCATTGTGCATTCCACCCACAATCTGCAGGGCTAGTAATGAGGCATAATGGGATTTTAAAGAGTAAGCTAAGGAAGTTAATAGTAGAAACACAGAGGAATTGGGTGTACTGTCTGCCCCTGGCACTGTTGAGCATGGGAACTGTTCCGAATGCAAAGGGATTGACTCCTTTTGAAAAACTATTTGGAAGGGCTTATTATATACCTCAGTGGAAACCTCTCATGCCCGCAGACCAGGAAGACTGTACACTCACAGAGTACATGAGAAATCTGTTAAATTCTAAACATCTTTTGCAGTCAAATTCTGTTTCAGATAAAGAACAAACCAGACCGTCAGAAGTGGCAGTGGTCCCAGGTACCTGGATCTGGATGAAGACAATAAAGAAAAATAATTGGGCATCACCAAAGTGGGAAGGTCCATATCAAGTGCTTCTGTTGACACCCACTAAAGTCAAGATAGCAGAGCATGCCCCCTGGATCCACCTGACGCACTGCAAACTAGTTAAGAACTTTGAACTGGACAAAAATCTTGTCACATGCCAAGAGTAAAAATGATAAGAGTCCAGAAGAAACCGGAATGCAGAACAACCCTTTCCTCAGAAGTATTGCATAATCATCCTGTTAACTGTACTAGTGACAATAATCTGTTTGCTGTGGCCTTTCCTTTTTCCAGCCACACAAACTGAACTGAATAAACGTGAAGCGTTGCTCATAGACTGGCATCCAAACTTTAACACTTACCAGGCAATTAAATATGTGTATGCTGAGACTTTCAATGTTTCGGATTGCTGCATTTGCACAGCTTTGCCGACAGCATACGGGGGGTTATTAATGACTACGGTCCCCCTAGGGGTCAATGAGACCTGGGAAAACTTGATTTATGATACCTCAACCATTACATCACAAGATAAAATAGCATTGCACTTGTCTGTTCTACAAAAGGGAACTGTGTGTTTTTATAAAAATGATACTGTTCAGGTGGGTTGGAGCAATTGCAATGTGACTGTTCCTTATAAATGTTACACTAAAGGTAACAATGCAGATTTTTATTGTAATACAAACTATGATTCATTTCTTGGATTGATGCACAAAACACTTGATGAAGTAAAACATAATTCTGTTCTTTATAAACAACTGTCTATAATTGATAGAAAAATGTTTCATGCAGGGCAAGTGTATATTCACAGTAAGGTTAGTACTAAAGTAGAGGACTGTTATTTTGTGTGTGGCAGAAAGGCATACAAATGGTTACCTGAGAATTGGTCCGGCAGTTGTTTTTTGGGTTACCTGGTTCCGGCCATATGAATTTTGCCTCGAGGGAAAATTCTAAATGTCCGAGAGGTTGTCAAGAAACCTGTAAATCCAGTGGGACAAATTGATGCATGTTGGAAAAACCATAATTCTATAGGCAATGGACTGACACATATGGACTTGAGTGATAGTGTTATATTGTGGGCAGGCATATTACCAGCATATGGAGCAGTGAAATCAATCTGGGAGCTGAGAAAACTGTCTAAACTTCTCGAAGTAATGAGCAACGCAACTTTTTCCGCTCTCGAAATGGTGACTGATGAACTGAATGCCATGAGAACTGTAATGCTTCAAAACTGCATGGCTCTCGACTTCACCCTAGCGGCGAGAGGTGGTACTTGCACTTTAATCCAGGAAGAGTGCTGTTTGTATGTTCCTGACCATAAACACAAGATAGACAATCATGTTGAGGTAATTCAGCAAGTGTCGGCCATGACCAAACCAGGCCCAAACCTACTGACGGACTTTTTCCAGAAATGGTTTGGGGGGGTGGGGTACCATCCTAATGAACATCCTGATTGCCATTTGTGTAGGAATGCTCCTACTGGGAGTATGTGTTTGTTGTGGCATCCCCTGCATGAAAAGACTGATTAAAGACTTTATAGACATGTCAGTTTCTGAGACCTTATGTCAAAGTGCTGAGTTTGAAGAACTATTGAAAAACTGAAATGCTTTCATAAGTTTAAACAGAATGACTCTCTTAACTGCAAATCCTGAGTAGGAAGAGGTTAGGAGAAGAAAAAAACTGTTTATGCTTAGTTTGAAAGTAGAATAAAAGTATTAAAAGGAGGGAAATGTAAAAAATATGTATTAGTATATGTATTAGTAATGTGCTTAGTGCATTTAGAGCTTGAAAAGGGTTAACACATTTATGCTATTTTACACTGCATAAATCTGTACAAATTGCAGAAGCTTTCTGACCTTGTACTGTCATGAAATATGCGCAGCTAAAATCTTTGCTTATGCCTTGGAAATTTACTGAGAAGCAGATGATTGCTGCTTGTGTCAGGAAAATAATGAATAGAAAAATACCACTTGTATAAATGTTATGAAACTTAGACAAGGAGTTCCGCTTGTGCTGTGAGAAAATACACAGCTGCAGACGCTATAGATAATTAGAACAAAGACCGCTTGAAAATATGAACTGCAATCAGCATTTGCTTGTGTCTGAACTAGAAAAGTACCTTAAAATGTAACACATGCATTAGAACTATACAATAGAAGCTTGTAACGGGCTAGTCCCCACCAAGACCAGGTTGCTTTTCTCAAAAGTTTCTCACAAATCTAGTCATGTCAGCAGAAAATCTGAGTAAAATCTGCTGTAGAACAATACTGAAAGTTGTGTTTGATTACGTCAGCTATAGAAGGCCATGTCTTGTAAAACAGTATAAGAATAGCATACTTCCTGTTAGTAGTTAGGCAAAATTCTATATTTGCATGTTTTTTGTCTCCTTGCTGCAAGTTACTAAATGTGCCTTAACTGAACCTTACGTGTATTGGTGTTTGAAGTTTTTTCCTTTGACAATATCCTAGTTACTTCTTTTGTATCGCATGAATTTCTATGGACAGTCCAAATTACTATGCTCATGCATTTTATCAAACTTCTAACTTTTTGTGTTTCATTGACCGTCTGTAGTCTATTTCCTTTATTGATCCTAATCTGTCTGTCCATCTCTATTAAATCAAGTAACTCTTCTCTTAGATCATTTTCTTCTAAACTGAGGGCACATTCTTTGTTCTTCATTATCTGCGGGTATTCTATAGAAGTTGGAGAGCATCTTCCTTTCTCACGTTCTCTTCAGTTCCATCCTGTGTCATTCATTGCTCTTTCACTAGCATATCAGTACGCAACATTGACTGCATCAGAGTTGCCACAGTTTCCAGTTCCTTCCCTTGTTGTCCAAGTTCAACTGAACATTTGTATTGGTTTGCTATGGAAGTCTCCAAAGTATCTGCATATGGCAACTAATCAGATGCTTCCTGCTGCATTGGTTTCCCCTTAATTTGGGTGTCCATTGCTCTATCCTGCTGTGATGTTATCTGAGTTAAATTTTTTCACTAAATCTTTCACTTTGAAGATAATCTATAACCTCAGTTTTCTTTAGCTTCATTTCTAATCCTCTTTTCTACTTTTCCTCTTTGTTTTCCTATTTTTTTGTATTGTAAAACTTTTCACATTCAGATGCCTTTGCCTATATTTCTCTTCAAATATCTTTGGTGCTGCTCTTATTGTATTGATTAGTTTTGCCTTCACCTTTGCATAAATATTAAACCATATTAAATTTCTTTTTCTTTCCCATGTCCACATTTCTTCTTCAGATGTCTCCTGCTTCTCCTGTTTCTCCTTTGTATGGGGATTTGTTGTTCCATCATGCTGCAATATAACCTGTTAGACTTTCTACACTAATTCCTTCACTTTGCAAGTATTCCATAACTTCAGCTTCTATTTTTTAACTTCCATTTCATTAATCCTCTGTTCTGTGTTCCTACGTTGATTAATTTGGCTTTCTCCTTTTGCATAAATATTACACCATATCAGATCTCTGTCTCCTTTTCCCATGTCCATATTTCGTTTTTATGCCTTTCAAAAGTCTCTAGATTTTGTTCTTTCTCCAGTCTTTTTCCAAACAGCGCAAGGCTTTTTGGTCTAGATAGTGTTTTTCATGGATCTGTTGTATTAATGAGCACAGATTTGCATTTGAAGCTTCTGACAGTTTATCTTGTGGAAGTATTTTTCTTTCCTCTAATTTCTTTCTTAATCTTTTTTTGTATATCTTCTGTCTGGAAATTCTGGGCATACCTTCCTTCTTATCCTCAGTAGTCCACTCTGTTTTTTGTATGGCTCTTTTTTGGCCTATCAGTTTTTGTGATTTTTATGGACTGCTATTTCCTTCTACAACAGGGGGGGGGGATCCTCCCTCTGGGCCTGGTCTAGCCCCAATGTAGGAATATTTCCATGTCTTGAGGTATTTGCCTTACAGACACAAGGTACAGGGTTTGATTCTCACAGGGGGTAATTGGCTAGGCTTAAAATGGCCCATAAGGGCAATTAGCCTAGTACTAATCTATGAACTACTCTCCTTTGCTTGCTAATTTTATTATCTCGCCATTCAGACCCCCAAATATAATGCAGTTAGTTTTTCATGAGTTTTTTTTTTTTTTTTGCCATTTGTGTTATACATGGTGGTCAGATTTCAACTCGTCATCTATGATGACACACAATAATTGTTTTGGATTTACTTGTTCTAGCATGGTGGTGTTGGCAGACATGATAGTGAATAGTGTTATTTTGGGAGAGATGTGTTTTGGGATAAGGAGAAATCTTTTTTTTTTGGGGGGGGGGTTAGAAGTTGTGAATTATTTAGCCATGTTTCAATTAATAAGAAGAATTGTTTTGTAAGGTCAAGATGTTTAGGCAGAGTTTTGGCAGAGCAGAATAAGGTAAAGCCATCAACTTATTGAACAAGGACAGCATTTTTGTATCAGTGTAAAGGTCAGTGCTGAATATGTTGAAAAATATAGGGCCTAATGTGTATAACAACAATAGTTACTGGCAAGAAGGTAGAGAAATCATTTTTCTATTTTACTGCTTGTGCATTGTTTGAGAAGTAGCTATGGAATAATTGCAATGAAGAGTTTGAGAACCCAAAGGATGAGAGTTTATTTAAAACTTTCTGTTTGAAGGCAATATCAAATGTTTTTGATAATTTTAGGATGAGGGTGGAGTCTAGGCTTGCATCTTTTCTATCAGTGTTGACAGTATTAATAAAATTCAGTAAAGCAATAGTTTTACTGTGATGAGGATGGAAGCCATACTGAGTTGAAGACAGAAGCTGGTTATGTATTAAATAACTGAAAAGTTGTATATGAATACACTTTTCTAATATTTTTTATAGGAGACATAAAATGCCATTCAGCCTGTAGTTTGAAAGATCTGTATTGATCTGATCTTTGTTTAGCAGAATAATGAAGGATTTTTTCCATGGTGAGGGAACTTTATTTTGAGACATGGATTGATTTATCACAATTGAAACTGGATATACAAAAGCTTCAGCTGCTATTTTAAAATATTGACTAGGCAGACTGTCAGAGGTAGTTGTAATATGCTTTAATTTTTTAGATATTTTTTGTTGATGTCTGTGAGAATCGGTTGGAAGGAGAAATGCTGAATGAGGTTATTTGACTGAGTAGGGATGTCAAGAGCTTGATTAGTAACCAGGATGGTTAATGACAGAACTGTCTGCATAAGGTGGATAATGAGCTTGTTGGTTATGGTATCATTTTGTTTCTGTGTGCTTGTTGTTGGCTGTGTGTCTTGTCTGTCGAGACCCAAAATAGTTTTGGATTACTAGTGTGTGTGTGTGTGTGTTTGTGTGTGTGTGTGTGTGACTTCACTGGTTGCGTAATAGGTTTTCTTATCTTTGATAATAAGTTGTTTTGCTAAGTTTCTTGGTTGTGCATATGATAGTATAGTAGGATCTGTTTTATTTTTTTGTCCAGACTTTCCAGGCTTTGAGTCTTTGTTTCATGAGTTGTTTGGTTGCTAAGGCTAGCCATTGGGTAGGGTTGTCTTCCCAACCTCAGGCCCTTCATTACATAAAACAACTATTTTATAGCTTGTGCTCAGGAGTTAGCACAGAGGCACAAAATAAAACATGTTTTGATTAAGATAGGAGGTTGCAAGGGATAATAGGCAACAGATACAAGAAAACAAAAAACATATAACATAGACATAACTGCAAAGGGAGGGGGTGACCCATTCATGAAGATATGAGACACACAACCATTAATATACCTCTGAAGCAACTGAAGTTAAAAAGGTAAAAAAATCATAATGGGTGGGGTACAGAAAAGTGTCAAGATGTATTATCCAAATGCAGTTATAACATCAATAGAGACTGATCACTTTACCTGTACTAAAATGCAAATGTCATAAAAAAACAAAAACAGTCTTACGACCCTCTATATTTATATTACACAATGCCCTTCATTTGCAAGCTGAGTTATAGAAGCAGTCACATTAAAGCTGTCAGTGAAGCACATACCAGGAGATTGCTGCACACTTGAAAAACAGAAGCATGAATGACAGAAAAAAAGCATTCAGCTCTTTACATCTACAGCAATTCATAAATGACACAAAAAAGCATTCAACGCTGCACTTACGCAGCACTTCATTTACAGACTGAGCCATGGACAGCACCACACTAAAACTGTCAGTCCTTCTCAGACGTACATGGGCATCGATGAGGAGCTTTGTGATGCATCACATGGAGTACAATCACAAAAGATAAGTGATTTAGAAACCCTAGATGGGCATGTCAGAGGTGTGTTAATCCATCTTTTGAACAGATTAAAGGAGAGTATAGGAAATGGATGAAAACGGTAAGCAAGCAGAGGGTAGAACAGAAAGTGAGCAACTAAAGAATGAACAGGAAAGAGGTAGGGAAGTTAGAATAATCTTTTAGTTGTTGTTTTACAGTTGCCCATTTCTCATGCATAAAGAGAAAGAATGGTACTGAGGGAGGTAAGGGAGGGAAGAAGAAGAGGAAGAAAAGAGAGTTAGGTTAGGTGGCAGGAGAAGGCAGGCACAAAGACAGACCTGCAAAAAAAAACAAATAGCCTAGCCCGAGTAAATGTTGTGTACCATAACATTTTTCCAAGCACTAAAAAACACAGCGAACAAAGCACATATATGGTTGAACAAAATGACGTGATACTTTAATGAAGATTAGTGCTTTCACGTCTAAACAATGCTTCTTCAGATCATTAAAACAATGCTTGCATGTATTTATATAAAAAAGTAAGATTAGTTTAATGTTTGTTTATTGAACTAATTCTTGAGAACAATGTTTTTATATTTAATGAGAAGTACTATTGGTAGAGATCCGGTGTGGCCATGGGTACACCATGTGCCAATAGTTATTCAAATTCCTTTCTAGCCTACTGAGAATGTACACAGTTGTTAATCGTTAAGTCTTTTTTAAACATATTTTTTTGTAAGCAATTTGTTGACAATATCTTTATGCTATGGGATGGATCAGAGATTGAATTAAATAACTGTTCTGATTTTTTTTAATAAGTGTACAACCTTTTTAGAATTCACTATGAAATTTTCTATTGAAGCAGTCACCTTTCTTGATGATTGTGTTATGGGAAACAGTGATGGTGTCTTTTCCACTAAGTTATATAGGAAGGTGTGAGGGAAGAATAATATTCTCCATGGAAGAAGTATGCATCCCTCCTACACTAAACATAATATTATAAGTGGACGGGGTATGAGGTTATCTAGACTTAATTGTAGGGAGTCAGAGTTTAGACAGTCTATTGATAGTTTAAAGCATGATTTATTGGACAGAGGATATTTGAGACAGGAAGTAGCTAAACATCTCAATATATGCAATTTTGATAGAGTTTTGCCAAACCATATTTTTCAGAAAAGTTTTGTCCCTGCTGTAAGCAGTAGAAATAATTATCAATATTGTGAGGATTAATCTTTCCTAAGAATTGGTCTATTCTTATTTCAGACAATTGTATTAAGGAAATAGTGAGACCTAAGCCAAACTTCCTATTTAAAAATAAAAAATTGTTGAAACGTAAGCTTTGCTATCAGCATACTAGAAATTTCGAGGAAGTAGTGACACAATATGTAGGTACACATGCATGTGGTGGTTGTAATTTTTGCTTATACCTAGATACCTCTGTTTCCTTTGTGCATCCTACTACTAGGAAGGAATATAGATTTGATTTTTATGCAGATTGCAGTAGATGTAATATAGTACATTTAGCACATTGTAAGATATGCTCTTCATTTTATAGTGGCATGACTAGCCATACATTAAAGGAACATATGCATTAACATTTTCATAGCATTAGGAGATCAGATTCTAGGAATGCTCTGCCAAGACATGTCCCAGATATTGGAGGCAGAACATACATTTGTTTTAATGGTGAAACAGATTTTGGTACATGGGATAAGAATGGGTTATTTGGAAAATAAAATTGAAGTGAATGAACTGTATTGGATAGAGGTTATGGGTTTAAATAAAAGTAGAAAGATTCAAACCCTGCACCCTTGCCACAGGAAGCAGCTCATTAACAAGTTGGAGCTTTAGTCCTCTGCACTAACTGCCAGAGTATTGACACAATATCGCTCAAACCACATTTGGGATCACGTACATTACACAAAAAAGTTGATCAGATAGTTATATTTTGCATGTGAGGCGGAAATGTTTGAAGTGACATAAGCACTCTTTGATTGGTTTATGTGTGAATGGATGGAGTGATTGGATATATAAATACATGCAAGTATTGTTTTAATTGTTTTAATGATCTGAAGAAGCATTGTTTAGATGAGAAAGTGCTAATGTTCTTTGAAGTATCAATTTTATTCAGCCATGTATGAGCTCTGTTTGCTGTGTTTTTAGTGCTTACAAAGACAGACATGACTGACAGGGCGTGTAGTAACACAATGAGGAAGTGAGGAACAAAATTGTGAAGGAGATATCAGGCAAACGGAGTAAAAACAATGGTGAGGGGAAGACTGAACAACCAGCAAAGGTGGGCATGAACACAAAGTTATGGGGGCAACAGATTAGGGGATAGAATGGGAAATTCATAGCTGCAGTTTCTGCCACCTAAGACCAATTGGGAGATTACATGTAGTCCTGGGTACAGTCACAGATGGGGCCTGTGCAGCTGGTGGTGACAGTGCTGGACAGGGACCCAACTCAACGTGTCACCACAGGAGGTTGTCCATTTGGGTAATTTAGGCATTTAACCTCCTATCAGTAATATCCCTCACAATGCTTGCCAGCTGCTGAAGAGTGACAAAGTTATCACCTCCACTCACCCTGCTACTATTGGGGACAGCTGTGCCAGGGCTACCTGAAGTGGGTGGTGCAGGTAGAGCATGAGGTGTGGAGGTGATTGTGGCAGTTGGAGACTTAAATATGCTAGGTGCTTCTGCTGGCAACATTGCTGATGCCATCTGTGGGGGGCCCAAAACATCTTGTCTGTGGGATTGGAGCAAGTCATTGTTCTGCTACATATAATAATAAAATAAATAGAAAGAAACAAAATTATTAAATAAATGTATGTAAGGGAAAGATAGTGACAAAGGTGGGACAAAGAAGTACAAATACAATTAAACGCTATAGCTAATATATATATATATATATATATATATATATATATATATATATATATATATATATATATATATAATATGGATGTAGGACAGCTGATCGAAAGACCAACTATTCAAATCCAACTCTACCAAAAACCGTTTACCGAAACTGCTTTCACCGAAAAAGCAGTTTCGGTAAACAGAAGGTAAAACGCGCACACACACACACACACACACACACACACACACACACACACACACACACACACACACAAACAAACAAAAAAAACACACATACGCCATGTTTACGCAGGGGGACTTCACCCACATGCACCCCCACACCCCTCTACTTTTATATTCTCACTCCGACATCGCGCTACAGTGGGAAAAAGGGAATATTCCTTTATCCCCACTGTAGTCCGATCTCACCCACTACCACTTCCCCCCGATTCCCTGTACTTTTACGAAAGTTTTGCGAAAGCACTTTTTTCGATAAAAATTGCTTTCGCAAAACTGTGATAGCCCATTTCACTTTCAGTGAAACAGGCTTTTGGTAGACTGCCCGAGTTCCAAATAAATATATATATATATATATATATATATATATATATATATATATAGATATATATAGATATATATATATATATATTGAGTATAATATACTTAAAACATACTGGTTAAACCAAAAACACTTCTCAGTTCAGTAAGGTTTTCAGCACATACAACCGATTGGGGGACCTGACCCAACATCCATCATTATCTGCATTCTGAAAAACAAAGGTGTAACATAATGAGCTACTTAAACAGAACAACAGGTATCTGTTGTCTGAGATGCATTAATATTTAAGACAGATGTATATAACAAACAAAACATGCTGCTTAGATACACGTTTTACTCGCGGATTACATACAAAGGAAATAACTTCTCTCTTTTATTGAAACATGTGTACCAAACCAGTAATGATGATCCTACATATTTGCCCTGTCTAATGCTGTACTTATTATAATAATCATCATAAACCCCCCACCCTTTTTCCCATTTTCTGCATGAGGTCAGTGTATCATATCAACTGTCGCCATCTCTCTCAATTCAATGCCACTCTCCTACATTCTTTGACAGTCATGCCTGACTGTCACAGGTCTACTGACCATTCATCCATCTCTTTGATGAATGTCATAATTTCCTCTTGCTTTCTTCCTGTCTGCCCCAAATCTTCTTTACCAGATTGTCTTCTGCTTTTCTGCATGTGTCCAAACCACCATAATCTGTTCAGTTTAAGTCTCTCTCTGCAATTCGAACTACTTTGGCTTCTGCTATAATGTTGTCATTTCTTAGTGTGAACCATAGTGTGTTTCCTACTAGACATCTCATGCACTTTATCTCCATCACTTCTAGCTTCCTCATCCACTTTTCCTTTACCGCCCAGGGATTCTGGGCCAAACAGGTTAGTACTGGTCACACAACTGTTATGTACACCTTATGTCTCACTTCCTTGGGCATCCTTCAGTCAGATACTATACCTGGCACACTTTTCCAGTTGGCTGCAGCCCCTCTGATTCTAGGTTTGACCTCCCTCCTCCTCAGCCGACCCTAACAGATACTTGAAGTTGTTAACCTGCTCCACTATTTTCCCTTCTACTTCAGTTATCATCATCTTCTGATTTCTCCCATTTCCTGCCACTATAACTGTCTTATCTGTACACAGCTTCATCCCATGTGCCTTCTGCCTTCATTTTTGCATTCCATTCCCTGATCATTTGCTGAAGTTTTTGCTCAGAATCTGCATGTAATGCCACATTGTCTGCATACAGCAACTTTGTTGAACTTTCTCCTCTAACCTGTTTGCTAATGTAGTTATACCACTCAGCTGTACAGATTTTTCCTGAATGCCTAGATTTTTTCCTCAAATATTTGATTTGTTTGTGATAAAATCTCTGGTTTTCTGATAAATCATGGAAAATTGAAGTAACTAAATAATGACCAAATAATGACAGATATTTGAATTTCAGACTTCATATCCTTCAGAAAAATATATGCAAACACAAATTCTGTTATTCTAGCACCTTTCTAAGTTTATAAAAGCAGTATTTAAAATCTGTCCTATTTTTGGGCCTTTGTCCCCCCATCATTGTCAGCTTTGCCCAAATTTCTTACTTTAACAGGTTAAGAAGTATGAATGCAATCCACCACCGGTATGAACAGCAGTGGGCTCAGAATTAAACCCTGATACACACCCACTCCCACTGGGAGCCCTTTTGAGAGTCCAAGCACTGTTCGTACTTGAATAATTATACCTAGCCTGCACTAATTCTACTAGAATTTCTGGGACCTTGAACCACAACAGGACTGCTCAAATCAGCTTTATTGAGACCTTATTATATACTGTCTCCAAGTCTAGGAATGCTCAGTTGGACTCTTTCCTTGTCTCAAGCTTCTTCTCAACTATATATCTCATTGCAAAACTTCAGGTCTGTTGTGCTGCATCCTGATCTGAATTTGAACTGCTCATCTACTATTTCGCTTTCCAGTACTCTGCTTATTCATTTATCAATCACCCTCTCCAGCCATTTCATGGAGTATGACAGGACTTTGGTACCTCTGTACTGCCCACAGTTGTGGATGTCCCCTTTGTTCTTGTACACTGGCACTACCGTGCTTATTCTTCAATCATCTAGGATTTGCCTCTTTGGCCATATTGCTATGAATACCCTTGGGACCCATTTCTTCCCATCTCACACAACATCTTTATCATGTCTGCTATGATCTCATCTGAACCTGCTGCTTTCCCTAACTTCATCTCCTTAGGGCTTATTTACTTCTTCTGCGTTTCTTTCATTGTAGGCTGTGTCTTGGGCAATGCACCTTCTGTGGGGTTTTCTTCATTCAGAATCTGCTGGAAGTACTCCTTCCATCTGCCTGGTGAGCGGGTTATTGCTGGCATCCCTTACAAAGGGGGGTTGAATATATTTTTTATCTTTCTGTCTTTGCTTTGGAACCTGTGTCACTTTCCAGAAGCTGGTAGACTGCCTCTGATGTTTGTTCTTTGCTATAGCAACTCTTCTCTTACCTCGTTGTTAGCCGACCAGTATTCCTTCTTAGCCTGGTCCATGTTTTCTAACTCCTACTTTTTCCTGCACTCCTTCTTCCTTTTGATGATTTCCTGGACTTCTGCATTCGACCACCAGCTTTCCTTATCTACCTTATTTCCACACCTGCCTCGGTCGCATATCTGTTCTGTAGTCCTCATACATGCCGTTTTAAGATGTTGTCTTTTTTCTTCAGCTCCATCCATTTGCTCGTCTTCTTGAAGTGCTAGAGTCCTGAGAAATGCCTTGAACTTTTATTCTTTTTGTCCAGTCAACTTTCAGGTCTTCAGTCTAGTCTCTGTTGACATTAGAGTCTTCTCTGACCACTGCTTGCAGCTGATTGTGGGCCGACTGTTTCAATGGAGATGACTTTGCAATCACTCATTTTACTCTAATGCACTTTCCTTACATTGGATCAACCTGAGTTGTATGTTGATCACTCATGTATGTGATCTTGTGATTGTATTTCCTGCTGAGCCATGTGTTGGCCACCATCAAGCCATTTGCAAGGAGAAGTCTAGAATGGCCTCTCCTTCTTTATTCCTGTTGCCTTGTGCACATTTCAGAACCAATTCTTGTTATCCTGTTTTATCTACCAGGACTTGCAGCTGCTGTCAGAATGCACTCTTTTCTTCACTATCCCCACCCTGCTGTGGCGCATAAACTGAGGTTATGAATAGTTCCCTATCCTTGCACTGGAATCTAATTGCCACGAGTCTATCACTAATTCTAATGACATCCCTCACTGTCTTCTGAAGGCTCTCCTCACCACAACTATTTCTAGTCTGTCCTCTTCCTGAGCTGTAGTCTCCGAATGCCATGCCAAGTGGCCTTGCTGCATTGCCTTTCCATCTTGTCTCCTGGATGGAGAGAATGCTCAACCTCCTTCATACCATAATTTCATCCACTTCCAAGTTGTGCCCTTTCAGGGAACCTATTCTGATTGTAACAATCCTTAGTTCATGTTAAGCAGTTTGACTGGTTTTACTTCCAGCTATCCCAGGTAACCCAAGATAGACAACTAGACACCAGCTGGCTAGTAGCTTATAATGATACAGAAAAATAAACCTTAAATATTTTTCATGATAATACAACTGGGGGGATTGAACCCACAGACATCCTCACAAGTTGTGTGTAGAGTCTTAACATTCTGACCTATTTGCCACGTATACAAGAGGATGCATGCACAACTGCCCTTATAACATTGAATATTTAAACTGCTGCCTTTGAGCTATGGCAGTAGTTAAAAAAGGGGTGCTGGTGTATGAAAGCTATGCATTTTTTGTCTGCTTATCCTGGCATTCTCTCCAATGCAGCTGCATACTCCTTCTGATATCTTCAGGAGCTGTAGACATAAACAGTGCCCTGTGTAATATCTGTGGATGGCATATGCATGCCAGTTTAAATGTGTAGCTAACATAAGTAGTATGGAGAAAGTGGCTGCTCTTTAATTTATCCTCTGTTGGCCACTGGGTTCAGGCTTTTGGGCACATCATGCCACTGTAATGGTGATGGCACTGTTCTCATGTGCATGGGAGCCAGTGGCATGGATGACAACCTGAGCAAAGCTATTCCAAGCTTCAGACTTATACTGAGGCCCTTCATAGCCCTCCTGCTGGTGTCATTGGCTGCAATCCAGAAGGAGGAGATGAAGAAATAGTTTTGTCTCCTCCACACACCATATCTGCACTCTAAAAATGAGGACCATCTTCTCCTTCTCTGGCCATGATGTCTCATCTTGAAGAATCTCAGGAAAACATAGAGAACTGACACCCAAATCAGGTCTCACATGTCCTACCAGCCACATACCAATGGGTATTGATGGGAATGTCAATTCAGTGACACAGAGAAAACACTGAAAATATAGGTACTGTATTATTATGGTTCATAAAGGCACTTTAAGATGTGAAACATGGTGATTTTCAATACCTGTGTATAGTGTTAAGAAATC
Organism: Protopterus annectens; assembly: GCF_019279795.1. NCBI lineage: Eukaryota > Metazoa > Chordata > Ceratodontiformes > Protopteridae > Protopterus > Protopterus annectens. The sequence continues at coordinate 695,735,849 of NC_056749.1, forward strand.
AAACATTACAGTGACTCTGTGTATAATGGTTAAATATGTAAAAATGTGGCCTGGAATTAGCATGTGCAGCAGTGTCCACAGGGACCCAGGCATGTGCATGGTATCAAGGAAACATTTGCAGAATGGTTAGCTAGTTTTCTCATTGCACAAACTGAGCAGTTCAGAAGCAATAATAAGTTCAGGCCTAATTAGCATGGTCATTATGCCTAGCCAAGTGAATTGGCATGACATCAGAGTAGTACCAGCCACAGAGCTTCAATGCTCTTCTTGCACCAAATGATGAACTGGAAAAGAAAACTTTCTTCAACAAAATATATCTGCTTGCATAAGGTAAATGCTACTACTTACATCTTTATTTATATTGTAGCTGTTCTTGTCTGCTATTCAACCTGCTTACAATAAGGAATGTTTGTCAGTACTTTTAAATGAGTTTTCCAAGCTGTATTGAGAGGGGACTCCAAGGGTTCAGAAATTACTGAGCCACAGGACTGTTAAGCTTGATGGGGGGGCAGCTCATAGAGTACTGTTTGATATAATTTTAGTGTTGTAAGCACTGAAACAATGTTTTTACTCATTGTTTTAGTTTGTTAGTTGGGATATTTTGAAGATACCCTAATGTTTATGGATATCAGTCGGGTACGACAGCCCTGTGTTTCAAAAAGTCAAACATTCTTCTTATGCTGTGCTGGTGATGCCATAAGAAGGTAGAAACATGCATGTCCACAGCTAGAGGAGTTTGGCTTTATTGTCCTGAAGTTGTCCATAAATAGACTTAAATGTAAAAGAAAAAGTCATGGACATTCAGAATTGCCATTTAGCTGAAACTCCTGATATCCTCAAGGGTTAATTTCCCTATATTCCATGTTGCCTCTGACACAATAGGTTTAAGGTATCACACAGTGGAAACTCTAGCTGTATTAGATTTTTCTTTTAGTGTTGTAAGCACTGCACACGTCAGTAACCAAAATATTTGTGACAGTGATAGGAACAGTCAGGTGTCCTTGGTCAGTTGCAGTTCTGTGATTTTGTGGGGGCCATATTCTCACTAAACCTACATGTCTGACTTTAACAAAAGAGTGTGGATTCAGATATATAATTGCCAGGTACAAAAAACAGCATGCTATATTGCCAAGGAGAATTCTAGTGGTGTTAGGATTTGTAAAGGCCATGCAGGAGCAAGGCTATATGTCCTATGCTGACCGCCTCAAGGCCCTATCCCTGTATTCTGTTTCCTTCAGGATTTTGAGGGGAGATCTATGCCTAGCATACAGTGTATTGTCGGACCCCACTCTGATGGACCTCCCTCATATCCACAAAACAAACAGTACAAGAATTACCCATTCTAAAGATTTAAACCTCATCTGTGATATAAATAGGACCTGCCAGAGAGATAGGTATGTATCGCAGAGGCTACCCTGTCTATGGAACAGGCTCCTTCTCCATCCATGTGAAGCAGAGTTCCTTCCTAACCCAATTCAAGTGCAACTTGGACAATTGGATGGGAAACTGGAAATTCATGCCGGGTTTGACACCTATGTCTCTAATACAAATAGGTAACTTATAAATGGTTCATCTCCCAGACCCATGCTTACACTTATCAAGGGTGTCAGAACTTGTCAGAGGTTCAAGATGCATGGCTAGGCTTAAAAAGGCCCTTGTGGTCATTATCCTAGTAAACACCTATGAACCTATGTACGTTTCACTGTTTTCCATACCAACAGAGCAATGCCTAAAACAGGCCAAGCAGAAACAGAGTAATCCATTTGCTGGGACACCATCATCAACATGTAAGGTAAAATTCTCAGGGTTAGAGATTGAGGTGCTACTTCAGGTCCTCCGCATGCAGCTGACCAAGACTACTGTGACTGCACCTAGGGAGAAATTGTAACCAATGGTAATGTGGTTGGTGAGCAGGAGCATGGTCATTAAATGGTTCTCCACAAGTCACTGATATGACATGGGAAGTTCCACAAAGAGCACAGAAACGTAAGCCAACAGGTGGAAGGCCATCAGGTGTGTCACCTCTCATGGAGACAGATGAGTTCTGGTCTCTCTCAAAGGGAGTGGCACATCTGCAGTTTCCCACTGTATGGTACTTGATATTGGGGTTTCTTGACAATGCAATATATTCCAGTTGCCTCAGGCATGTAGGGTTATTTCTGTGTATCAGAACCTACAAGCCCTCTGTACCTCTTAGTCACTATAAAATGTAATTAAAGGTGTCTGACTTATTCTATATATGTATATAAGTGATTTAGGGATTCAACAACCATGTCCATGTGTACAACGTATGCACATAAAGTATCATTTTTTTATTAAACTCTTCATTGCATAATTAGTTTTGGTGCTGGGTCATATTTACATTGGATATTTTATGGTCTAGCATATTTACATGTGATTCTTTATCCTGCACCAGCACTGCGGAACTGTCCTGCTTAATGCTGGGGAATCTGCAGCTTCTGATAAAGATGGTTGAGTTGGCACCATCAGTAGGTAAAGAGTGTGTGTTGGATGCAGGGAATGTGACCACTACTTCCACAACACATACCACAAGACACAGGTATAGTCTCTATGCCTGGGGATATTCAGACTTTCCATACATCATAGGAAGGACAGGCTGATGGGAACACTAAATATCAGGGACATGTACTGTCTCATAGTAGACTGATGTGTGACTCTGCCCCTAGCACACATAGGCAAGAGGTCCACACTGTGGGCTTGGTAATAATGGTTACTAGAGATGTGGTTGTTGTCCTTTCCCTGAGGTTGGTGTTTCAGTGGCTGCAATGCAACATTTGTACAGAACCGTCATTTTGGCAAAGGGTAGTACCACAACAGCCATAGCAGAGATGGTGAAGGTAATCTTGGGTCTGCATGATGACCTGTGGGAGTGCATGTCCCATATGTGGAATTCCTTACGTAGACTGAATCACACACACTGTAACATGCAATGTTTTCTCTATTTCATTTGCTAGAGGCTGCCCATAAACCTGTTCATTTGTTACATCCACAAATGTTAGCCAGCTTGATCATGGAGAACTGAGATCCCACACCCACAGGGCTAGCACTTCCACATATGTTGTGGATGTGACTACTCCCAAAAGAGGCCATCACTGTGCTCATGGCTGTCATAATTGGGGCAAATCTCATAGCAGATTTCACTCAAAATCGCACAGCACACCAGCATCTCAACAGGGCTGTGATATTTCCAGTAAGACTCCTAGAAGAGCCAGTTCTTCTGGATTGGGATGTGCATGGGATGCAGACCCCTCTGCCATGCATGCCCTGGACCTGTTGAGTAGTCCAAGTCACAATGCTGAGGTTGTGTCCCTGCAGAGCTACACTTATACCACTGTATTCCCAGTAGATCACACACCTCCATTGACACCAGTCCCCTGATATTTCACAGAAAAGCACATTTTTTTCTTTCATACTTCTCAGCAGTCAGACATTTCCTTGTGAAAGGCATGCATTCCTATAATTCCTTTTATACCTGTGCAAATAATGATAGCTATGCCCTACCCTTTGTGCATTATTACTTGGGTTGTCTATGTCTGATGCACAATATAGCCAGTCCTTGCATTTGCAAGCAGAGCCTGGTGTTGATTTTGCATGCATCATTTTTACTGTAGTGCATCTGATTAACTCTTCCATACTATGTTATAAAGCTATGTGCAAGTCCCTGCCTCTTTGTTAGTGCCACAGCATACTGTGTCTGCCCTGTCTGGCATGATCATCACCTGCTATAGGCTCCGCCTCTGTCTCTTCATCTGACTCTGCCTCTGCTGCCTGTTGCACTGGGAACTGCAGTTCCTGCAAGTGTCCACCCAGTTGTAACTACTTTCTAAGTAGTGTAACATTGCACACAGAGACACTACTTTATCATATGTGGCATGGTCATGCTGTATGGCATCACAAGATGAATTTGGACACTAAACGCATGCTTTCAACAGCCCAAATACATGCTCAGTAATGTTTCTTGGTGTGATTGTAAACAGTTGTGCAAATGGTCTTTTTCTGGCTTTCTTGTAGGTGTCATGTGCTACTTCTCCAGGGCATACCTGGCATCACCAACAAGATGTCACTGTGGGAAGTAATGCCTCAAAAAAAGTGAGCACAAATTACAAGTGCACTATGAGGGAGTCATAATAACTGCCTAGGTAGCTTGCACACACATTGTAAATGATACTCTGTGCTTTATAGACCACCTGGCAGTTGATGGAGGGATAACTTTTGAGATTAACATACCTCCTTCCCAGTTCATCACCTGTGGCCTTCATTTCAATGTGGGTTCAGTCTATGGCTACCAACACCTCAGGGAAATTGGCTATATCACAGAAATCCAACATTGCATTGACTCTGTTCCATTATGCATAGGAACTGCATATGCTCCTCCATGTGTTGAAGGATGTCATCAAAAACCTGATGGAGTATTCTTGATGCAGATGCCTGAGATACCCCACTGTGTTGCCAAAAGGTCCTTTTAGGTAATTTATGTAAAGCCACACATACCTTAGTATCCACTTGGACAGGTATCCCACGAGTCCCATGGGGCTGCATATGAGGTTAAGAGATGTCCGCAATTTTTTGAATGGCATCCTTATCAACAACCTACTAGCCACACTGTCAGTGTCATGATGTTCATGAAATTATAAGCATGGATGGATGGACCTGTGACTCTGGATGCAATATCACTCCCTGTCATGCATATTGTCATGCATAAGAGCCTCTTGAAATACAGATTTACTAAAGCTGCGGCTACCCCTAACACTATTTACTGATTCATCAATCTGAACATGAGCAATCATCTGAGTTTAAATACATATCACTGTTGTGCAGCATTTATATATTTCTGAATCACTCTTCCATTTTGTGCTCCCCTCATTATCATATACAGAGATGCTCATTACAATGTCATTACATGGCCATTATTATACACCATGCCAGACCTTGCTGCTCGCCATTGACTCTGTGTACAGCTAGTTTTTTCTGAATCACACACTCCCTGAGCATGGCCGTTTCTCATGCAGATTTTTTTTACCATGATGTGGCAAACATTTTTGTATTTAGACCATACTAAAAATGCACTCACTTTGACAGAGGCTGTTATTGAGAAAATGTGCCCTTTCCTGAGATACAGTGATCTCAGCATTTATTTTATTAGTAAATGGCATACAGGGGAAGACTTTTCTTGCATTTAGGTGTAGGGAGCCAACCCCTCCCCCAAAAAAGGAAGACAACTTTTCACTCCAGAATTTCAGACATTAGTGCCTATGTTGAATTAATAAAACTGTCATTTACTATTGTGAGAGGGATCCATACTAAGGCACAGAGTAGCAAACAATTGTAATCATATCCTTTATGTATGAATAAAGCTAAAATCCAAGAACTAAGCAACATTTGGAGTAAAATATATAGTGAGAAAAATCCTGTGGCACTCATCTTGATAGTTATGTATACTCTTTAGGTGTTCCCTTTTGTATAAATAGAAATGCAACGTAACATATATGTCTGCAGCTAGTTGTAATAGTAGTGGCAACAACAACAGCAATAATAATAATAATAATAATATGCAATAAAGTTTTACTTGAAAATAATGCAGTGTCTGCATTGAAATAGTTTGTGGTTTGTGCTTTACAAAATAATATAACATGAATATCCAAAGGTAAATCTTATTTGTGCTATTCTTCTGTCCATTACAAAATAAGCTATATCTTAGGATTTAGAAACAATTAGCTCACTGAGTTACATGAAATAGAATGATGAGCGGCGATTTACAGAGTGAGACTGATTTGGATACAGGAGTAGCATGATCACATTAGTTGGAAAAATATGGTTAGCACCACATGCAAATGATCATGTAATGATATGCAAATGAGTGGCATTATGGAAGTGAAAGCAAATGTGAATGCAAATGAAGATAAACAACATGGTAGCATGATTCAAAAAATATATAAAAAAATACAGTAGAAAACAGTTTGGGGCAGAAAATTTGTACACTGTTACTTTTTGGTGAACAGAGAAAAGCCATGTTAAAATGCTAATAGCAGCATTATAGTAGCTGAACAGCATTCATTATTGGCCATATTCACACCCAGTGTCCATGATATGCATGCCGTTACCCTCAGAAATTGCAGCTGGATCCAACTGTGCCTAACCTACGTTTATTTCCGTGGTATATGCGATGTCCCACTTCTGGGCCAGTAATCAAGGAACCTCAATCTTCACCACTGACACCAGTGAGGGACATTCACTTGGAACAAAATTGGATACACACAGTATTTTCAAATGCAGCTGTCTTCACCAAGCACAATTTCCCTTAAGAGCACCCAGGGAACACACTCCAGTGCTGGCTGATGGGCTCTCTCTCTCTCCAGACCCAAATAAGAATTCACACTGACCACTAAGGAGGTCTGTGTCTCTCTTCCAAGTAGCTGACAAACAGGTGCACACACACACACACACACACACACACACACACACACACACACACACACACACACACACACCTGGGAACGGCTGGTACAGATGTACCTGCTATGGCCCCCCTCTGCCCAGACTATAAGGTAAATTCACTGCCACCAGCCAGCTACTTTAAGGCTCTTTCCAGGATACCCAATTTCTCTCAGTAATGTTAATACTAATACAAATGGCAGTGTTTGACCAATGCAGCAATACTTTCAGAAGCGGCCACTGTGTCACCAAATAAATATAAGTACTCTCAAAGGTTAAAATATTCTCTAAAAGGCCAGACACAATGAACAGTTTAAATATATTTAATAATAAATAACAAAAGAGCATGAAAATACTGAACATTTATTTACAATAAACACTAGAATTTCAATCACAGGAAATATTAGCAATAACATGTATGGAATGATTCACACAGATACCGAAAAGCAATACTTAACTGATCTCACTTTCTTTACCTGACTGATCTAAATAATTACTGTTTCCTACTTACTTAATAGAGCAAGGCAAGATGAGGTGGGTGAGTGGTCTTGTTGTGTGGTTCCTAAAAACAGAGTGCTGAGCATCACTCTCACATTTCTCACTAATATCTACAATAATTTCAGTGCTAGATATATAATGGCATCACATCTGATCACCTGAATCTGGTTCCCACACTACCACCTTTACTAAAAACTTGAGCCAGGATCTTTCACATATGTGTCACAATACACACACAGCATTGCTAAGATGTGTTACAGTATCTAAAAGATGTAAAACAATTATAACACTTTCACTCTTTCTACAGAGCTACTAAGCCAGGCTTCTCACAGATATTTCATCTCTGGCTGCAGTCAGAACTGTGAGGTACAATCTTTATGGCCTAAACCAGGTTAATTTAATTTCAAACTATTTTTCAGAGTTAGCTGGACTGAGGTTAATCTCTTCTGTTCCAGTATCCTCTGTCACAATATAGTATATTTCTTATCTCTTCAGCAGGACCCACTATTGATATATTTTTAGCACAAGCAGCTTTATAAAAACATTTTTCACCACAAGCATCTGTACAAATTGATTTGGTATACAAATGACATATAATTCTTTATAAAACTCAAGCTAACTATGCTGGCATATGTTACACATTCACTCCCTTACTTCTCCTGGTATAGCTGGCAATACCTCACATCATCACAGTATGAACATAGTTCATTATTATTGTGTGGACAGTGGCACCATACAGACATTTTTAGATATATCTCATCTTCACATGAAGTCTTACTTTATACATGGAATACCAATCCTCGTGGGCATTAAGGTATGTGTAAAATTGATCATCCTTGCAACAGAGACCTTCCAGCAGCCATCTGGGGACACAGTTGGTGTTTCACAGGCATCTTTTTCATGAATACTACAATAGTTCCTTAATGTCATGTTGCATCACCTGGAGGAACTTATATAGTTTGCATCAACTACTGAGGAGATGCACACCACTGTGCGGGTTCTGTTTAAGATAATGCATTCCACTGAGGTTCTAGGTGATGCTGATTTTACCAAAATCATCATCAAGGCCCCACCTGGTCCACATGGTTATGAATATGTAAACTAGAAGGGTTTGCATTCTGTTAACTGACAGGTGGTGTGCAATGCACACTGCATTATTAACAATGAGCCAATGCAGTATCCAAAAAGCTCCCTGAGTTATCATATCTGGCACATGTCTGACATGTTCCATTGGCTTGTTTGAGCTGATTTCTCGTAGTGAAATCTAACTGGTGATGCCAGCTATAACCTGAACCCACAGCTCATGGCACTGATCTGTAACCCACAGAATGTGGCTAAGATGTCATACAACTCCAGACTGTCACAGATACACAGCATCATCAAGCATGGTTCAAGACCCAGTTCATTGCCTAGATTCCTCTGGTGACACACTGCAGTATGGTTCTGAGACCTGCAGCAAGATATTTGTGGCAACACTGTGCATAATGTTAGTATATAAACAACCAGAATAATTATCACTATCAGAGAGGCAAGATAGACTGGAGCTATAGTACAGGAAGTGCTGGTTGAGGATTCTTTGCAGTAATTAGCTACAGGAAACCCTATGCAAGTATAAGGCAAGTAGAACACACTCTGAGACTGGCAAGGAAGTGGAGTATGTCTCACATCTGTGAGCCATGCATGCAATACTAAACCCAGCCTATGCAATATAGTGCACTGACTGGCAATGTTATGCACCAAATCCTTACACAACTCTTGTAAGGGCAGGACATAGATGCATTATTTGCATAGTTGTGGGTGAAGAAAAGTGACAAAGAACAGCAGCAGCTACCTAGGTGGAGGTGGGACAGACTTGGTGATGTGGAACATGGATGGGTGACTGGAGGAGCTGAGTAAGCTTTGTAGTGACAGGGTGGAGCTTTCTAGTGTAGTTGGCAAGATGCCCTAGGCAGTTGCACAGTATGGGTTTAGAAAGACAAAGCTGCACCAGATGGCTGAGTACTGCAATTTCATGGATCTGACAGGGCTTGTGAGCCCATTGGTGGAACAGTGCAGCCTGTGGATGGCCTGAAACACAGGGGTATCTCCTCCATGGAGTGGCACTACCAACAACACTGCTGGAAAAGATTATGTTGAATTATGGGGCAGTGACTGCTTTGCTGTGTGATATGGAGGGCCATCATGGAAGGTACAGTCCTAAGAGGTGATGCATTCATGCCACTACATTCATCACAACTAGTTGGCAGTTATGAGGTGGCACTCTTTGACCTTGATTAACTTGCCCTGTGGGGCATACTAACAGTGGACCAAATAAAAACAGCAGTGGAGACAGAAGAGTAGTGGCTATGGGTATGGTTATGACCATGATGGGTAGAGCCAAGGTACCCCATGTTTTAAGCAAGAACTACAATGTGACCATCCAGCAACTACAGCAGATAGATGTGCTCCCTATCCATGTGATCCAGAGCAGTATGCAGGCATTGCATGCTCTCCTGGGCCTCATTTATACCACATAATAAATTAATTATTTCAACCATGGCATTGGTGATAACTATCTTTGTCTGTATCAATGTCCTGCACATCCATTAATTTATGTCAAGTGTAACATCTATGCTGGGAAATGGCAAGGAGTCATGGAATCCATATCCACCAGCATGCTATTTGCTAATCTTCACCCATCATCACTGCCCGCTGCTGTTGTATGAACAAGTGATAAAGTTACTCTTGCACTAGCCTGACTCTCCATAGCCAGTTGAGATGTGGAGTGGCAGAGACACATTGCAGTGGCAAAACAGCTCTGTCAGGGGATGTGGATGAAAAGAAGCATGCTCCCATAACTGTCTTAACAGTGGTACTATGCTGACTGTGCTGTGCAAAGGACACTATCATTGTCAGACACCAGTATTCCACTGACATCATGGTTGGCCTGTTCCCTTATAGCTGAACCCATGACTGTTGCACAAGTGAAGACAGACAGAGAAACACCCATGTATACAATTGAAAATAATTGACAATTTCACACCCCAATAATGCAACAGCATTTCAGATAATAGACATGGAATGAACACATGCACACCTTGTGCCATATGCTGCAGTTCTTGAATCCCAGTCATGTCTGAATTAGAAATATGGTGATGTTTGCTGTCAGCAACTCATAACAGTCGTGCACCAAAAAATCTATGATGGCAGATCTCAACTTGACCTATTCTCTCATGCAACATCTTGAGATTTTATGTGGGCATTATGTATCATATCAAAAACCCTGCAGCAGACCTGTTGTGGCAAGCAGTGGCATTCACATCCATTAGAAGATCCTGCTACACATGCTCAGAGAAAGCACTGCCTGCCTTGTGAGTGTTGAGAATGTGTATGATGTGTACACAAAGTCTGCAATAGTACCTTTGTTTCTGCCACAGTGAACCTTTTCAGCCACTGTCACTGTTATGGTGCCATTTTATTACCTGTACATGGATGGTTATTGCCTGAACAAAGATATTTCACACATCAGTTTTAGAAAATGGAAGAAGCTTTAAAGAGATACTTACATAAGGTGATAAAACTGCAAAACTCAGAGGCCAAAATGAAGAAGAGGCTGGCTGAATATGAGACTGCACAAGAAGAGATGCTTAAAAAAATATTAGAATTTGAGGACAGAGCATGTAAGGAAAACCTGAGTTTTTCTGCTGTACCTGACAAGCTGGAAGGAACAGAATGTATTAATTTTATGAAAGCACAGATAAGCAACTAGACTGGTATTCCATAACAGGAATTGTTAATTGAAAAGGCACATCATGTGTATGCTCCAAACCTGGCTATGAGAAAACAACCTAGACCTTTAATAGTAACGATATAATCTTACCAGCAAAAAGAGTTGATTCTGACAAAACTATGGCAGGAAAGAGTACTAAAAGTGGGAGATAGTAAAGTGTTTGTGGAGAATGACTACCCATTGTACACCAGGCAGAAGAGGAATAAATATATTCCATTATTTAGGGAATGTTGAGAAAAAGTCATGAGATTCAAACAGCTGCACCCAGCTATCTTGAAAATATTTTTCCATGTAGGAACAAAATAATTTTTTTAATGAAGTACATGCTATGGAAGAAATACAAAAGCTTGTCCAACAAAAAGTGAGCTGTGAAATAGAAGGACATGCTGCTTCTTGCTCTTCTGGTAATAAAGGCCACAGAGAGACTGTGCCAGTGAAACCTTTCCCAGTGGTTCAATGGAAAATGCTTGAGAGAGGGGAAAAAAAGCACAGGAGCTGACTAGAATAATCAAGAGTGAACTGAAAATGAAGCATAGACAAGGTTTGGGAGATGGAGATGAATAAGAATAGGAGAAGAAAATCTGGAAATGCTGGAATTTCTTGGACTTTGTTAAACTTGTAGGGGAGTCTAAAGTATATGCCCTACTTCATGTAATTAATGTTCAAAAGAATATTCAGGAGGGGAAGAGGAAGTAGTAAAACATTTTTTTCTTAATAGTATTAGTTAAATGGTGCATGATTTTCTTTGCATGTTATAAAGTAAAGTTTTCTCGGTTATTTTAAGTGTAATGGGGATACTAATGTAAACAGGTGCTTCTGTTTTTTTTCCCTTCTCTCTTTCTCTTTGTTCAGATTTAAGAAATGTAGGCACTGCAATGTAAAAAAAGATATGATTAAAAGAGCTTGACAAAAAAAATATCTATGCTTTTTCTCATTCTTGCATAGGGAAATGATTGTATTAGGGCCATTACCTTTTTATATAGTAATCAAGTTTTAAGAAAAGCAAGTAAATGAAAAATAATATTGATTATTATAAGGCTTTTTTTCTAGTAAACACTTTTGTATTTGGTTCTCATGTCTCTAGCAGACAATCTGATCAAGAGAAATGTCTCGAAGAAAATGTTTACTAAAAATATTCAAGTGATTTCCCAGCTGAGAGAGCTATAAAGATAAGGCAAAACCAGACAGCACTTAATAGAATCACAGGATCTACCATGCATCTTAGCATGGATGATAATTTTTTTTTTAGTTTAGCATGAGTCTGTTTGTGTGGCTGTCAGTTTGGAACATTTGTTCCTATTAAGAAGGTAAAGCTTCAGTATTTGAAGACCTACATAGATTTATGAGTTATTATTATGTTAATAGATTTTAGAGGGTATTAGGTGTGTGTATTTTTGTTTGAGGGTTTTCAATAAAACAAAATGTTCTGCAAGATTTTATTTATTTTATTTATTTTACATTTGTTTACCGGGCTAGTCCAACTGGATACATGTCCATTTTCAGTGGAGGCCTGGGGAGAAAAGCTCCAGTTACACAGCATCATAGAGACATACAAAAACATTCAATAACATTTAGATTTTACATTTATAGAATAGACATTTTAAAACAACATTTTGAACATTGCATGGAAAAAGTTTGGCAATAATATTAATATGGTGTAATACCTCTGCAGTTACCAAAAATTAGAATAAGACAGAAAAAAATGGCTAATAGAGTTACAGATAAGAAGTAATACTCAGGGAGGAGAGTGCAAAGAAGGAGGAGGAGGGTTAGTTATAAGGAATGGTTAGAAGTAGAGATTTATGGTAGAGAATAATATTTTGATTGGTGACAGGTAGTTAGAGAAAAAACAAATGGTTAGTCAGGGTTGTTACAAGAGCATAACCAGTGATTGGAGAGGAAAAGTTTTAGGTTAGTTTTAAATAGTGGGAGAGAGGTAAGGGTAGTGACGTTGCTTGGTAATTGATTCCATATTTTACCAACTGAGTTTGAGAATAAGGAATCATCTGCTAAGTTATTAGAGAAGGAAGTGTGTATCAACATTTTGTTGGCAGAGCGCAGATTCTTCAAATTATTATAAGGTCTTATAAAGGTAGAGAGAATTGGGGTGTTATTGGTTTGGTGTAGGGCTTTGTGGGCGATTATAAGTTGGTTAAATTGTAGTAGTAGCGGTAATTGAAGCCATCTTAGCTGTTTTAGATTCTGACAATGGTGGGTCCTGTAAGGAGAGTTGGTAGCAAATCTAGCAATATTATTGTATGGTCTAGTAAGATTGTTAAGATTATTTTTAGAAAGATTGGTATATACGGGGGAAGCATATAACAGGGTAGAGGTTAAATGCATTCTAGCTATTGTGGCTCTGGCTACTGGTGTCAGGAAAGGTTTAATATGATAAAGGGATCCAAGTTTTTTGTTAGTAGATTTAATTGTAGAATTAATGTGAGTGTCAAACTTTAGTTGATTGTCAATAGTAATTCCAAGGAGTTTGGTGGTGGGGTCAGGTGAGATAACGGTGCCATCGTCGGATGTAAGTGTGAAATGGAGAGGGGGAGATAGATGAGATGGGGTAAAGAGCAGTAGTTTGGTTTTTTAGGGTTAAGAAGAAGACAGTGGTTAGAGAACCATTTTTCAATAGTAGAGAAGGCTTTTTGTGTGTGAGAATGAAGATCAGTTTGTGATGAGGCAGAACAAATGATAGTGGAGTCATCAGCATATTGAATACAGGTAGACTGTGGAATAGAGAGGTGAAGTTCATTTATGAAAATGGAAAACAGTAGTGGACCTAAAATTGAGCCTTGTGGGACACCTAGAGAGGTAGGAAGAAGGTCAGAAAGATGGTTTTGCCAGAGAACAGCTTGTTTTCGGTTATCCAGATAGGATGTGAACCAGTTAATGGCAGAATAGTCGAAGGAGAGGGACTTCAGTAGGTGGAGGAGAAGTTGATGATTAACAATGTCGAAGGCTTTAGATAGGTCTACAAAGAAAGCAGAGGATAAAGTATTACTGTTACGATTTTTGTTGATACAGTTAGTAAAGGATAGTAAGGCTGTGGTGGTACTATGAAATGGCCGAAAACTATGTTGACAGTTAGCTAGGAGCTGATGGTGGAGTAGGTGGGTTATAAGTTGTTTATGGATACATTTCTCCATGATTTTAGCAAGTGGGGAGAGTAGAGCAATGGGACGAAAGTTAGAGAAATCAGTAGAGTTGCCACCTTTATGAAGAGGAATAATATATGAGATTTTCCAGATTAATGGGATTAAACCTTCTTTTAAGGTTTTGTTGATTAATATGGAGATTGGGTAGGCAATGGCTTTGGCTCCTATTTTGAGGTATTCTGCTGGTAGTTGGTCAGCTGAGGGGGTATTAGGTTTTAGTTTTTGAAGTAGGGAAGAGATATAGGAGGTGGGTATAGGTTCAAGGTGAAAAGGGGGAGGAGTAGAGCTTGGATTGGGCAAGTTAGATATGTCTGGGTTTTGCTGATTTGCTAGTTTTAGTATAGTAGTGGTGAAGAAAGAATTGAAGGCATTAGCTGTTTGCATTGGACAGTCTGGGTTGGAGCCTAGTGGGCTAGGTGATTCCACTCTGCCTGGGGATAGTGGTGTGTTAATAGTAGACCAAAATTTATGTGGTTGATGAAGGGATGTTTGTTGTAGTTGTATATAAAAGTTCTTTTTGTCCTGTAGGATAGCTTTTTTTGTAATATTTCTTTGTTGTTTAAAGGTTTGGTGATCAGTTGTGTCCTTTGTGGACTGCCATTTAGCCCAAGATTTATTTCTATTGAGGATTAGTTTCCTAGTATGATTTGAGAGCCATGGAGCTGGTTTATTTTTCATTCTTATGGAACGGATAGGGGCATGTTGGTCTAGGATTGCTAGGAAGGTGATATTAAAGTAATTAACCACTTCATCTATAGGGAGAGACTTAAGGGGAGACCAGTTACATTGTTTAAGTTCGGTTAGAAACAGTTCATGGTCAAGGTGTTTTTTGCTGCGGATGGTTCTGACTGAAGAGGGGATATTTAAGGTTGTTTTATGTCTAATGATATATATGAGAGAGTGGTCACTAAGGTCATCTGGGAGGGTTCCTGTTGTATAGTTTTGTTGTGAACAATTTGTTAGAATCCAGTCTAAGATGTTTTTTTTGTTGTTATGTTTGTTTGTTCTGGTTGGAGAGTTTATAGCTTGTGAAAAGCCATGAAGGTTAATAAGGGATGAAGGATTGGTGTTGTTACATAAATTCCAATCAATATTGAAGACTCCTAGTAGAATTGTTTCTTGAGGGAGATTGGTAGAAAGCCACTTTAGGAGGTCCTCTAATATAGTTAGATTTTTACCTGGGGGAAGGTAGGTGCAGATGATGTAAACTGATTTATGGGAGTTAAGCAACAGTTTAGAAATAATTATTTCTATGTTGTTATCAGAATGTAAGTTATAACTCATTTTGCTGATTTGTAGTCCTGTTTTTTATAGATAATTGCAACCCCTCCGCCTTTTTTGTTCAAACGGTCATGTCGAATGATGCTATAGCCTGGGGGGATGATTTCTGTATCTTTTATTGTGGGTTTAAGCCATGTTTCTGTTAAACAGAGAATATCGAATTGCTGGACATCCAGAAGGGCATGAACTTGTGGTATTTTGTTACATATACTACGTATGTTGAGATGGGCTATTGAGAGTGATTTGGAGGGATTGGTAGTTGGTAATGGGATCATATGGTAGAGACTGTGGTGAATGGGGGATGGGGTAAGGCTTGGGCCAGGGTTGGGGTGGATGCCTCCATATTTTAATAAGTGGAGTAATATGAAATTGTAACATTGGAGAGGCTTGTAATAGCGGTAAAGAAATGTTGTATTGCCTAAGATGGAGTATTTAATATGATGTAGTCGGTGATATTTAGCTTGAAAGAAGCTAGGCTTAATGGTGGCATTTAGGAAGGTTGTAGATAAAGCAGGAAAAGGTGTTAGGGTTTGTTTAGAAGGGATGATAACAGGAGATAGGAGTGGCTGTTCATAGGAGGTTAAGAGTAATCAGGAGTAAGAGTGTATGAAGACATTGGTATTTGTAAGGCATGGTAGAAGAAAGTGTAGTATGTATGTAGGGAGAAGAGTAGGTGTTAGTTTAGGAAGACAGAGTAGGTGGAAGGGAGGGGATTTAGAAATAAGGGGAGTAGAGTTATGGATATGGGGTGTGGCTAGTAGTGATTCAATGAGTGGTTGATTGGTAAAGGGGGTGTGGTTATGAGGGTAGAAGGTTAGCGGTACTGGGGGCGTGTGGGAATTGGGGGCAGGGTAGGGGAGCGGAGTGAGCCCATAGGGTGAACGGAACGGGATACACAAAGTGGTCAGTAGAGGATGGAAAAACTATCAGTGAACACTGACTAGCACAAAGGTAAGTGGAGGCGGCCAAGGAATAGTGGGTAGAAATAGAGTGAAATAAAGAAGAGAGAGAGAAAAAGAAACAATGGGAATTAAAGAAAATGTAAGGGAAAGTGAAAATAGAAGTAGATATCAGTGAAGTAGATATTGTTGGGGAGAGGGTGACATCTAGTGGACAAAAGTGGAAATGCACTTAAATACACCAGGGCTCCATGGGACTAAGCTAGACTGAGAGGAGATGAGAGCAAGAGAAGTAGGGGTCTAGGTAAGGGGGGAATGGGGATAAAGGAACAAGGGGTTTGCTGCTGGCTAACTTGGCTGGGAGCAAACAAAACAGCTAGCAGGGTTTACTGGGTATTTAATTTCAAGGCTGTGTCATAAATAAACATACTTTCTTGATTTCTTGTATTAGCAGCTTGCAGGAGATAGCAGGGTTTGATAAAGTGTCTTAGAGCAGTTGGTTGAGAATGCAGACAAAAATATAAGTGTGGGATTCCACCCAGGCGAAAACTCAAGGGTAAGTCCAGGTGAAAGCTGAGGAACAGAAGATAAAATGAGAAAGTAAGTTATATTAAAGCAGTAAATAACACTATATACATAGAGCAGTAAGGATAAACAGATAGTAATAGTACATAACTTAAAATGAATCACATAAAGTAGTAGTTGCAGTCAGGCATGAAAAATTATATTGAGTAGAACAAATACATGAGTTTAGGCTACACACATAAATCAGTTTGCTAGTGTTAAGTAGCGTAGGACACCCTTGTAAGTTTCGCTTCCACAGTGGGGAGCACTACCTGAAATTCTATTAGTATAGGTTACCACTTAAAGTGGTCTAGTCAGCCCTTAGAGTAAGCATTTAAACAAATTGGAGGGTAAGCTTGTATGAGCTACAGATTTGGGTTGTTTTTGGCTGACTGTATTGAGGCCAAGTCTGAGCATGTAAGGGCACTCCGTTTTACACGTGGGTTCAACTAAATGGTGGGTAAAAATCACAATATATACAGCAGTTCAACTAAATGGCGGGTAAAAATTGCAATATATACAGCAGTAAATAAAAAACAGCGTTATGATTCTAAAACCTATTTAAAAGCTAAAACAATGTACTGTTGCTCCGTTATGCATAAAGGTTATTTAAAAGGGCAGAGCAGTGCCGAGATCTTTAAATACATATAACCAAAAGCAGTAGGAGTAAAACTGAGATTAAGACAGTGACAATGCTTAAAGACCTTACCAGTTATGTGGAATTAGGGGTTAGTTCCATAGCAGGATTATTTGCATAGTTCAGAACATTACAGGTAATTAAACCTTTGTGCCTAAAAGTAGGACCAAGTATCTAAACTTACGTTGCAATAGTCGCAACTACTGAACTAGCACAGTCACAATAAGGTAGACGTCTATAAATCTTAGGAAAAGCAGATATATGCGTTTACACGGCAGTTAGCTTCGTTTAGATCACATAACAAGTCTAAGTAATATTTAACATTGTAGCGGCAGTTTGCATCATAATAGCAGGTAGTACACAAACATTAAGTAGTATCTAAAAAAAGCTTTTAAACTTATACTGTCGATATTCACTTACATTTAAACTTGTACAGTCAATATTCACAGCTTGAGATAAAAAGTACGTACAGAGACATTCACCCAATAGTTAGCGTTTTGGATAAAGTAAGCTCAGTGTAAACCTGATAGCATATTCCTAGATATTTAAAAAAGTGATTACAGGGAATAAGCTGACCCTTATGCCTCTTCAGGCAAACAATCGCTAAACACCAAACATAAGCAGTAGTTGAAACAATAACGAAAAATAGATAACTTACTGTAGGTGTTGGTGCTCAGCCAAGGACACACAGCAGCAGAAAGGAGGGCAAGTTTAAAAATGGCGCCCCAAGGTTAGGAGGGACTTTAAAGCTTTCAGGAGGAAGTTCAGGAGGGAGGGGGAGGAGCAGGGATAGGATTAGTCAGGTACAGACCGGAAGGGGTATTTGTAGGTAGATATAAGTTGATAGAGAGTTAATGAGAGAGCTAGGAAGTACAGTGGGATATGGAAAAATAAAAACAAAGTGGTCAGTAGAGGATGGAAAAACTATCAGTGAACACTGACTAGCACAAAGGTAAGTGGAGGTAAGATGTGATGTAGGTTCAAATGGAGATGACAAGAAACAAGTGTATAAAAGATTAACCTTTCAAACAGTGCATGCATGTAACACAAAAGCTGGAACTAGACAATTAACAAAATAGCTGTTATACATAAAAGGTGGGAATAGTAATCCCTCAAGAATATAATTCTTTCTCTAATTCTTTAAATGTTAATGGTCTCACATTTAAATAAAAAGAAAGAGTAGTGGAATATATAAAAAATGTAAAGTCCAAATAGCTATGCTACAGGAAACACATCTGGAAAAAGCTGAACATGTGAATTTGATAAAGAATGGTTTTCAGGGTGGTTATTCAGTGGAATACTTGGGGCAAAGGAAGAGAGATTTGTAGTACTAAGGGGATACTCGCAAGGGTGGAGGATTACACTGGCATGTGTTTATATTTCACTGAAAACTGCTATAATGGAGCTTAAGAAAATTCCCAGAGAAATAATTAGCTTTCAGCAAGGAGTATTACTTATTGGTGGGGAATGGAATTTGATTTGCATCAGTGAAGATGTGTCTGGGGGGCAGAAGGGAAAATCTAACAAAGGACTGTAGATTTTTAAGGAAATTTATGAGAATGCTTGGCATGAAAGAGGTGAATTCAGTACTAGGAGTTTGGAGTGAATTTGAATATTATTCACCAAGATATAAAAGCTGGGTTAGCCTGGACAGAATTTATATTTCATAGGAACATGTGCATTTAATTGAAGGTTTTGATATGCACCTAATAACTATTTTAGATCATGCACCAATATTTAAAATAAAAACACAGGGTAATGAAATAAAAATGAGACACTTGCGCTTTCCCACCTATCTGTTAAAAAGAGAAGAATTTAAGGAATGGGTAGAATGGGTGGAAATTATTCAGGATCTATTAGAGAAGATACAAATTTCATCTGAAATTATAGCTAGGGAGTGGGATAAAATTAAAGTGGAATTTAAAAATGGGAAGGAAATAAAAGAAATTGCAATATGGTTAAGAAGTAACAAGAATTATTTAGATGTACTTAATAATGTTAACGTATTGCAAAATAGGGGGAAATCTCACAGAACAAGAGGAGGAACAACTGCAGAATGCTAAACAGAAAATAAGGGATTACCTTGATAAGAATGATGTTAAGCAACCATTTTTTTCTTTTTTTTAATAACTCTAGAGCACAATGACTCAGGCAACAGAAAGTAGAAAGGGCTGTCACCAAGCTTAGGGAGCCTAAAACAAGGAAGATAACAAGGGATACTATAGAAGAATATTAGAAATATTTTGGAAATTCTATGAAAGTCTGTATAAAGCAGAGAAATATGGAAATCAAGAAAATGTACAAATGGAAATGTTTATTGAAGAATTAAGTATGCTAAGGTTAGACGGTGAGGATTCATAATTATTAACAGGATAGGAGGAAATGAGATAAAAATGGTGATGTATAACCAATCTACAGGAAAGTCCCCAGGAATAGATGCTATTCCTTTGGAAGTTTGGAAGCTAGGAGGGAAAAATTATAAAGATTTAGAAGGATTTGTTTAACAGTATTTTAAGAAGAGAAGTGATAGTAGCTGTAATACCTAAAGAAGTCAAAGATCCATCAGATCCAGCCTCATACAGGCCCAATTCAATACTAAATCATGCCTATAAAGTGTTTATAATGGGTAAAAGAATGCCAAAAGTGATGTAAAAATTGGTAGATATGGATCAATGTGATTTTATGGAGGGGAGGCAAACATTTGACAACATTAACAGACCACTGATGTTGCAGAGAGAAGTAGAGTGTAAGTAAATACCACTATTGTTTGGTAGGTCTTGATGAAGAGAGAGCATTTGACAGAGCAAGCTGGGACTTTATGAGCAAAGCAATGGAAATGTTTGCATTCCCTGATAAAATTATAAGGTTAATTAGGAGGATATATGAGGGATCGGAGGCAATAATTAACGTGGGTGGGGTCTTCTCTGATAATCTCTGCTTCAGCAGAGGAATCAGGCAGGGGGTGTCCTCTTTCCCCTTTATAATTTGCATTATATTTAGAAATGCTGGCAAAGAAAATAAGGGACTCAGAAATTCAAGGATATAATTGATACGGTAGTCAAGAAAAGCTGGCTGTATTTCCAGATGACATTATTTTATACCTGACAGAACTAGAAAGGTACATCACAGTGCTGTGTAACATAATGAGACAGTTTCAAACCATTGCAGGATACAAAATTAATGAAGCTAAAACAAAAGCAGTACTGGTAAATTATGTACCCACATATGAATTTGTTCAGCAATATCCATACTTATGGGGACATGATAAAATGAAGTATTTAGCAGTATGGAATAAAAATGATACCAGTGTGGCAGGTAAGGATATGTGGGAAGAGACTAATCAAAAAACAATACAAAAATTGAGAAAATGGGAGTTCTGTTATATGGTTATCAATAGTAAGATACAAGACGTTAAAATGTTGTTAGCCCCTTTAGTCTTATACACAGGTCAGGCATATTTTATCAACCAGAGGGGAAGTTGTGGATAACAATTAATAAAGAGCTGAAGAATTTTATCTGAGAGGGGAAGATGGCAAGAGTCAAGTGAGATAAGCTTATTCTTCCAACTGAAAAGGCGGATTGGGATTACCCGAGTTGACAGGGTTATTTCAGAGCAACACAATTAAGGCTCCTATACTAGCACAAGCAGAAAACTATAATTCAAAATGGAAAGAAATGATGATAAAATGGGGGGGGGGCTCAAGAAACATGGACAGACTGGGATTTTGGATGCAGACCTTTAAGGAACAATAGTCATACAGAATATATTCATAAAGTAGCAGAAGGTATTCTAAGAACTAAGCCAACATGGGACTGGAGAAAGGAGATTCTGCAGACAGGGATGACTGCAATTTGATAAACAGACAATAGGCAAGAGGAGGCTGGAATATTTTGGAGAAAAATGGCAAAGCAACCGAGGTATTGAGAGCAAATAACTAGAGAGGGAAAGGTAATAGAGTGGGAAGACGCCAAGAATTCATTTGGACTGCAGGTTAGAGACTGACTTCCCTATCAAGGATTCATATCCAAGTATAGGGAAGGAGAAAGAAATAGGGGGTCCTAAATGAAAGACCAGCAGTGCTAGAGTTTTTAGTAGAATCTAGAACAGAAGTTGCCATTAAGAAAGGAATAATTACTAAAGCATATAAAACATTGATTGATTCTTATAGTTATGCAGACGAAATTAGGAAGGATTGAGAAGAGAGATGGGATAAGCAATTAACAATGGGGGGTATATGTGTGTCTTCCAAATATGCAACAAAATCTAGAAGATTTAGGTTATTTGCTTGGAAGTGTTTACATAGGTATTTTTATACCCCTAGTAGACTTTCTCAGGTAGACAGCTAATATTGGAGGTGTGATGGGGAAGAAACAGGTAATTGGGAACATATTTTCTGGGAGTATAATGAGTTAGCTGACTTTAAAGATTCCCTACAAACTGCTCTGTCAGAGATGCTGGGTGAGCAAATTGGAGTGACTAGGGAAATAAGGGCATTTCCTCATATTTACCAAGTAACTCCTTTCCCTATGTAACACATTCAAGGAAGTGAAGGTTCGCTATTTTATGTTCATTGAATAGCAGTTCACTGAATTGCTACTTCAACAAAGCAATATAGACCTGAAAATTACACAATTAAAATGGGAAATGTATAATCAATATATGCAGAGGAGGAACAAGGTTTAAAAGAAGGCAAGATTTGAATGAGCTATGTAATAGTTGACTGACAATGACTGGATAAATTAAAAGTGATGTACAATTATTGCAGCTACAGTAGTGTCAGCACAGTTTGTAATGTATAATGTTTGCATCTCTGACTGTGTTGCTATGGTTTATTTTCATTTATATAAATGTTAGATTGCCTATGTCATACATAATCATTTAAAGCCACAACAACAATTAAACTCAAAATAAAATTAAAACACCATGAAAGTGGATGAAATGAAGCCAATAAATTTATTTTATACAACTATAAAATAAAAATATGATCAGATCGACTAAGTGCTTTCGGGGGTCTATATTACATTGTTGAAGTTTCAAAACTTGAAACATCGAAAATGTAATAAAACACAACAACCTACAAAAACAAACCATTTAAATGTTGTAAAGCCCCCCTGCGCCCCCACTCTCCCCCGCTACTTAAATATACCAACTCTGAGATCACACTACAGTGCAGAAAAGGGAAATCTTCCCTTTCTGCACTGTGCGGAGATCTCCGTTAAAAGATTCAAAGTTTCAAGACTTCAATCATATGGTGTCAACTATATCAGATTCAAAGTTTTGAAACTTCCATCTTCTGATATAGAGCCATGCTTTCGCCCTAATTTATAATGGGCACCATCAGAGTCAAACTACACAACAAGACTTCCTCTATTTATTTAAGTTGAATACATACATAACTTCTTTTAATTAATAAAATAAAAACATAATAATACAATAATAAACCTTGAAAGCATAGATAAATCTTCACTAAAAAATGACAATTACTCAGTGAACCAAAACACACTTAACCTACTTAAAGGTTGTAATTAAAAACGAGATAAATATGAGATAAAAACAGTCTATTAACACAAAATTCCTTTGTAAAAACTATAAGACAATGTTTAATATACACATTACTTACACATCCCTTAATAATAAAATAGCCCATCCCAATAATAACTAAACTGAATCATAATCATATATGTTTAGCCCTTTGTTTCAAAATATACTAAATACAAATATTATCATTAATACCAGGCTCACTTTCGGCATTAAGTCTTAACTGCCACTCTATTTCCTTTGCTTCTACTTCCAATTTAGGATCACCACCCCTCTCATTAATATTTATTTTATCAATAATAAAAATAAAATCCTTTTAAAACTCACACATCTAGTACTGTGTACATACAAGACACTACTTATTTTTTTGTTTTTGATGTGTCTGATGTGTTCTGCAATCCTGTCCCTTAATCTCCTGGTTGTTTTTCTTACACAGAATCGTGGGCATGCTGTACATGTTGCAACATACACCACCATTTTTTGTGTTACATTTACAGCAACCAGGACATTGAAGGTTCCTTTGGTAACCTGCAATAGCAGCACATGGGCCATCATCGATAAACTTACAACAACTGCAGGTTCCACACCTATTCATTTTAGATCTATAAAGTTTGAATTTCCTTTCATTTTGCATTTCTAAACTCTCTCTTATATTTCTTCCCTTACTGTACACTACTTTAGGCTTGTAACAATTTTGTTTTCAACTCTACATCAAATACTCCTTCCCAAACTTTACTGAGCTTGGAAAGAAAAAGGGGTGTGCCATGGTTATATTGGATGAGCATAATGTCACTGCCATGGGAATCTTGACCTGCTTCTACATCTGTAATCTCCATCATTTTTAAGATAGGGGTAAACTTCTTTGTCCGGTTCTTAACAACCTTGTTCCTTATTTTCAACAAAAAACATAACGGGTAGCCCCTATCTTTAAACATCCCCAATAAAATGGCCAGCTCTTCAGCAAATTTATCATAATCCCTAACTAATCTTGACAATCTAACCAACTGTTCTTTTACTACACTTCTGTTTTTGATGTAATGGGTGGCAGCTGACAAGTATAAGAGGGTACTGGAATAGGTCTTTTCCCTAAAAATACTGGATACCAAATCACCTGCCAAAATGTCTTTTTTCAAAAAAATGTCTAAAAAGTATATTTCAGTTGTGTGCACTCTTTAAATACACCTCAAAACACTGGGTAATATTATTCAAGTATTCCATAAATAATTTTATTTCTTCTTGATTACCTAACCACAATATTATTATATTGCCCAAAAATCTCAAAAAAAATTAAGATCCTGGACATATAGGGTGAAGAAAAAATATAATAGGTCTCCCACTCTGTTAAAACCAAATTGGCAAAAGTAGGCACACATTTCGCCCCTTAACACCACCAGCAACCTGCTGAAAAAATTCTCCCTCAAAAAAGAGAAAATTATTTCCCAAAAACAGTTCCATCGATGTCAACTAACAAATTCACGTTGATATCATTAATGGCTTCACTGGCAAACAAGCTATGAGAATAAAAATCCAATCCTATATCGTGAGGTATAACTGAAAAGATATTAGTCACGTCCACTGCCAGAAATAAAAATTCTTGCCTGGTGTTGATGCCTCTTAAA
Source organism: Protopterus annectens (assembly GCF_019279795.1). NCBI lineage: Eukaryota > Metazoa > Chordata > Ceratodontiformes > Protopteridae > Protopterus > Protopterus annectens. The sequence continues at coordinate 695,760,266 of NC_056749.1, forward strand.
GTTTAGACAATGCGAAGAGTCTTGCAAAATATACAATTTAGTTTTATAAAGGCCAATTTCAAATGATAGTAAAGGCGGCTAAAGGTTCAGTCTTTGATCCCCTGGCTGCAACAATCAGCCTAAAAGGGGGGTCATTTTGTTTTTTATGTATCTTAGGTATCACAATCACAGCTGGAATTATTGGGGTCTCAACTGTTAGGTATTCCAATTCAGATCTTGTGATGGACCCTTGCTAAAGGCATCTTAAAGTAACATATCTATTTTAGCATAGGCTCTATTAATCTCGTTCATCAGTACCCTTTCATAAATGGAGGTATCATTCAAAATGTTATACATTTTACACACACAATCAGAATGTGTCATTACTACCACACCACCACCTTTGTCTGGTTTCATTATCCTATAATCCTTATTTAGGGCTAACTTTTTTTAGACATGATCTCTCTTCAGGAGTTAGATTGGAAGTGGTGTTGGAATTAAAAATCTTTCTAAATTCACCCTCACACATATGCTCAAATACATATACCAAGGGGTTGCTTGGGGGAATAAAAGTGCTGTTGTGCTTCAGCAGTAAGTTACTAATATTAAGTAGATCACTCTGATTTGAAAGAAATGAAAGCAAATTAAACACTCTTGTAAACAATTTTAAATTAATCAACAACTTTGCCACATCAGTTTTAAACATGGGAGCATAGTTTCAACTTATATAAATAGAAGTCTTGTTGTGTAATTTCAATTCTGATGATGCCCATTTATATTAGGGCAAAATGCTTAGTCGATCTGATCCTGTTTTTATTTTATAGCTGTGTAAAATAAATTTATTGGCTCTGTGCCATTTGCTTTTGTGGTGTTTGAATTTTATTTTGAATTTAATAAAGATGTTTCTTGTTTAAAATAAAAAAAAAGAAAACAAAACTGTTAAACCCTCTACAGAGGCTATTCAATAGCAACTTCCAAACAGGTTTTGTGTTGGATAAATGGATGACAGCAACAGTCATCCCTTTTCACAAAGGTAGGGTGTCAATGTACCCAATTAACTATAGACTCATAAGTCTGACTAGCCTCATCTGTAAGACTATGGAGACGATCATTATGGAATTAATAAATAAGGACACGTAATCTACAAACTCTTAACCCAAGTCAGTTCACTTTTGTTCAGGCCAGATCCTACCTGTTTAACTTGGTCAGCTTCTTAGAAAAAGTTATTGAAGCAATGAATGAGGGAAAATCAGTAAACACCACATATCTAGACATCACAGAGATATTCAACACCATCCCACACTTTGGTATTGTTAGTAAAGTCTCTCAGCTAAATGTTAGTCCCAATGTAACTCATTGGATAGTTAGACCAGCTCACAAAAAAAAAAAACATTTAATTAGGGTACACAACTTTACCTCCTCCAAAAGACCTGTTACTAGTGATGTATCCCGAGGTTCAATTCTTGGGCTACTCCTCTTTGACATTTACTTCTCAGAGGTCAAAGCTAATGATTAGAGTCTATAGCCAACCAAGTTTCAGGTGCCTGTAAGCTTAATGCCATCATGAACACTCCTGCAGATAGCAAAATCCACCAAGAAGGCCTTTTCCAAACAAATACTTGGTGTTATAACAATGGACTAAAACTAAATGCCAAAAAATGTATAATGGTCTCCTCCAGCATTAAACTGTCCTTTGTTTGCCATGTATCCACTGTTGTAAGAAAGTCCCTTCTCATTGCACAGCTTATTAGTAAGGGTGTGGTGTCTAGGCTCAGGGATGTGATCATTCCATTGTATTCAGCACTTATCAGAATGATCACTGAGTATAATGTTTCCTTTGGTATGCGCCTGTCCAAACACTTAACACAGCTTAAATGACCATAACGCTTTCTCAGGAAGAAAATCAAGGGCCTAAATCATAACTGCTACACTAGCCATTTCAGAGCCTTGTTCCTCTTCTCAGTATCATACAGAGAACTGAGGGTCAATCTTTGCCTCCCTTACAGAGCCTAAACAGAACCTGTCCCCTAATATCTACTGCACATCTGCAAGTCCAATGGTGGTATAAACGCACCGATTTATTAATAGTTATGTTACAAGACCTAAACATTTCATGGGAATGCAGGGCTAGGCTTCTAAAGATTCTCATAGAGCAACAGCCTAGTAAGTACCCAAGGATCTGTGATGAGCACTGCAATGTCACTTGCGGCTTTTATCTTATTATTACTGGATGTTTAGAGTAACAGTTATGTTAGTGAAGTCCTTAGTGCAAGCGTAGTGCAATATGAGATCTACATCGAGTTATGAAGCCTGTGCCTGCTCATGCACATGCATGCTAGTTGTGGCAAAATCTGCACATGCTTGGGTAGCACCATTATGATTGATCACCATGGGCTTTTGTGACCCAGCAATTAGCCTATAGGAGGACAATGATACATTGGTGCAATGGATAGTGGTATATTCTCATGCTACTGTACTGTTTGTACTTAACAGACTACACCTCAGTCCCCCATCTGCACATTCATATTGGACTGCCTTGTGCCTCCATGTTGCCTATTGCTGCACATCAGATAGTTTCTGCATTGTGAGTGCACATAACTCGGCAAACTTTTCCCACCTAGCGTCAACCTGTCAAGTGGCTATAGCTTCTGGAATGGCTGAATTTAGAAGGGATCCTGCATGGTGCAGCAGGGATACTAATATGTTTCTCTATCTGCTGCATCTGTACCCTTAGAAGTGCCTTCTGGACAACTCATATGAGGGTCTTATGTATAAGGTGAGTGCATGGTACTTGTTTGTCAGAGCAGTGAGTGATGTTACTGGCATCACTGACTCTGGTGGCCAGTGCCAGCTTCATTACAGTGACCTGAAGACTCATCAGTCTGATGTTTTCCACTACTGGGAAGAAGGGGATAGGAAAGGAGTGTGTGAGTATTATAGTAAGAATGGCTCCCTGTTGATTGGCTTTACATATCCAGGTCTTATTGTATATATGGAAGCAGTTAATGATGTCCATAGGCATACTGTACTTTTAACCATCTGATCAGATTCAAAACACTCACTTGCCAGAAGAAGTGAGCAAGATTGTCTCGGTATTGTTTTATACTGTATGTATTGAACTTCTGTCATACCTGTGTATCTCTGCTTTACTTGCTCAGCACAATATTTCCCAGGTTTAAAATACTGGTAAATAATGCAACCTTTCCATGTAGTTTTGATTTGCTTTATGTCTCATGTACATATGTGTGTAACTGTGCTACTGTCCTGACTACTGCAGACATTTCTGTCAATACCTTCATACTGTAGGATGAACTTACTTTGGGTGTGAGAATGCAAATAAGAGAGTAGGTCTCTGCTGGAGTATTTTGGGAGTTTGTATTCAGTGGCTCATACATATATGATCATACAGATCCTGCTCAATTCTCTTGTTTGACTGACATGTGGTACTGCAAAAGTACCCATTCCACTCCCCATCATTGTGCCAGGTACACCTGGCATACCATGCATGTGCAAATGTCAAGCTGCTGTTTTCCACATCACTTGTTTTTACTTTTGTCAATATACAGTATCACTGCATTGATTGTGTACCTTGCATATTTCTGTTGGCATTTTAAGGCATCCCAGCATTTACTACACTGTGCATAATACCTGCTGATATCCTGAAAGCACCACAGGGTTGTGCAGCTTTTTTGTACAGTGTTATCTATGCCTAGTTTCATTGTTCATTGCACTGTCCTTCACACCGGTGACAGAATATCTTGCATCATATCCTGCCCTGTTATCCCCATAGTTGTGTTATAGGTGTGTCCCAAGACTATGTATCACTTGTATCTTGCCCTTGGTCTGCTAGATGCATTATTCTCCTTCCAAGGCCTTTAGTAGAAACATGTAGCATAACTTACAATTCTTCAATTGTTTCCTGTTCTCTGTATCACTGTCATAGTCTTAATGATATTTTTTTTCCTTTGTTGTTTTATTTCTCTCCATTATATTATTTTTTTTTGTAGTTTCAGCTATGGAGCTGAATGTGGTGCAGTAGCATCCACCACATCATGTACCAGCCTTGTCACCATTGCTGAAGCCCAACCTGTCTGCAGGGTATGAAGGAACTCCTGTGAGAATCAATCTGAAGGGCTTATTGGTGGTCTCAGGTGCATTCATCCAGTGGGAGATGTAGGCTTTTCATCAGGGAGCACTGGGAGGGGCTTCTCTTGACACACTGGCACAGGCTATAGTGAACCAATAACTGGAAACCTACACTGGGATCCTGAAGTGAATCCTCAGCAACTTGAACAGTTGCACATCTTCAAGGCCCCACCTGGTGTGTCACCAGTGGCTGGGCCAAGCCATGAGGGTAGTCATGGAGGTGACTAATTTCTGGTTTGATTCACCACAGGGCAGCTTGACAGGCAGTCCTCACCATATCCCCCATCAAGATGGTCCCCTTCTTTGTGTGTCACTCATCTCTGCAGTTTAATGTCCAATCCTCCCCATCACAATTTTCTTAGCATTATCTGTTTTGTGACCTTCCCTTTTATGTCTGCAGCTCCCATGTATGTCTTTATAGCTGTCAGATGATTTTGAATCTGTCCCTGCTGCTATCCCTTGGCCTTCCTTCCTTCCAACAATCTAATTCGAAAAAAAAAAAAAAATGGCACCTGTCCCCTTCTTCCCCACCCTATACCACTCTTGCCTATTGTTTGTCATTTTCCATGACCCTCTGCTTGCTCTTCCCTGTTTCATTATTTGTATTACCCCCTTTCCATTCCACTTATAAAATAAAACCCGTTGCTATTTTGCTGTGTAGCCCTTGTATGGGATCTCATCTGGGCCCATGTTGCACAGGAATGACTTGTCAATGGGGGCACATATTGTCCAGAGTATACTACCTGCCTGCTACTCACCACAGCTCACATGACATGTCAAAGCATGGCCTATAGCTTTCTGATGCCTACAATTTTGTCAATGGACAACCTGCTTTAGGCAGCACTAGTCCCGTCATGTATGCACGAAGGTGCTACTTATGCATATGTAATTACAGTTGGATCCAATGTTCCACCTTTTGTAGTGAGGCTATATTACTTATTTTTCTGAATTCCAGCCATAATGTAAAACAAAGTAGGATAATGGGAATCAAAAAATAAAATCCTGAAATCTCTACTCTCAGATTCAAAATGCCAAAAGTCAGCTAACCAAGCAGCGAAAGTGGCAAACAGGGAGGATGTGCACCGGCAGGGTTCCAAACATTTTTTCTTGTCTGTGACCAAATGGCAGCAGAAGTAAACAGGAATCTGTATGCAGTGTTGTGTAAGAGCTGATACTATCAGTCAGTAATAGACAACAAAGGTAACAGGATGCTGCACCAACAGCTGGTGTGGGTTTGATGTGTAACTCAACCATTTTTCCATTCAGAGGTACGGAATGCTTGGCAGGGAATTAATTGTATTGCTAAACATTGACTTATCTTCCACTACAACTAATTCAGTCAAAAAAAATCAGCAACTTTGCACACTGTTGACTAGAAAAAATAAATACATAAACAGTATTTATTGCAAGGGGCACATACTCCATACATTTCTAAATATATATCTTTTTGATTGCATAGTATTGGGGGGAGGACTTCTGCACTCCCAGAATTACACAAGGCTCCTCTACTGGAGACTGAGGTAAAATTCCTTGAACGTCAGCTGCCCGTAGGAAAAAAAAAAAACACCTAAAAACATAATCTTGATCGCTATTTTCATTGGAAAGCATTGTGGATGTGATTTCTAAGTGTGCACCAGCAATAATTCACCTCTTTTGGGAGTTTTCTCCCTTGTTCGAGTAGGCACAACAACGGAGTGTGTATATAAAAATCTGGGGGGGGGGGGGCTGTCTGGGGCTTGCCCTGTGCAGTAAACACTTAAAAGTTAATTTTTTACTGTCTGTGATGTTCAGGGCTATGCAACTTGTTTTTTCATGGTAGGACACTTCCACAGTCTCACTGTAATCAGTAGATAATGTTGAATAAACACTAAAGTTCACAAAACAATGCCCAGCAATTTTGATTTCATCAAAAACTACTTGGCAAAATGAAGGATTCCTACAGGAGATAACTGCTATTTGCTACATTATTATATACGGAAGTTTTTTTTCTTTTCAGTGAAATGTCATGGTTGGTGGATGTCACTATATGCAGTAAGTTTACCAGCTGTTCAAATTTGTGGACCTTGAATTTCAGGAAAGTACGGTAATAAAATAAGGGACTGATGCAGGTCTGAAGTGGACTTTCAATGGTGTCAGTGCATTATTTATGTACTTAAATTTAGGTGTGCAAGTGGGGATACTTGGCCTTTATTATGGGGATAAATATCCCCCATATATTATAAATGTCAGGGCTAGTAAGGTACAAGTCAAGACAGAGTGGATAGAAGGTTGTTAAGAAGGGGTTCAAAGCCATTTTCATATATAAAATAAAAAGGTGGAATGAAGGGGCAAATGTTATGAAGGGGAGATATTCTGCCTTTTTTTATTATTATTATAAAAAGTAGAAGATAAAGGCTACTATGCTGGAAAAGGGAGCTAAATTGGTATGGCAGATAGGGAAGAGCAGTGGGCACACACCAATAAGGAAATGGAGGAAGTATAGAGGGAAATAGTTATATAAGGAAGGATAAAATACCAGTACTAGATTGACTACCACCCAGGATGCACAAAGATCTGATCCACAAACATTGGTGTATTGGTGGAGCCTTTGACAGATTTAGATTTTGAGTAAATCACTGACTAGTGTAGAAGTGGTAGAGGACGTAAAGGCAATCACAATGGTATCCTTACACAAAGGGAGGAAGGAGAGTACAATTCGCAAACTGAAGGCCTGCTAACCTAACAACAACATCAAGGATAGCAAATGAGGAAAGCCTGAGGGAAAGGCTGGTTGTTGTTCTTAAAGAAAAATATATCCAAGCCAACAACCAACATGGACCGCTTGTCAGAGGAAGATATCAGTGAAATTTAGGATAATTTTATTACTAGGTTAGATGGTAGTTTAGACAGTGGATTACTGAGCGGTATGAACTAGCAGGACCACAGAAAGACATTTTACTCATCCTGCACAGACAGCTTCATATAAAACTGACTAGGGTCAGAGGTAGGGCCAAAGAAGTGTACTGCTTCATGGTTTGAGGGTAGGGTACAGAGTTTTGTGGTGACAAATAATGGCAAAAAATAAGGCAAGTGATTACTAGAATACAGCAGACATCTGGCCTGCTTTAATACTCCTCTGTGTGCTTATTTTGGATATACACAAGGGAATAGAGAGCAAGCACCCCAGCTATACCAGCTTACATTTCCTTCCACACGTTCAGACCACAAACTGAAGGCATAAGAACTAAAGGAGGTGGTGCATCAATATTCATTATAGATAAATACACCTCTAGATTGGTTAAACAGCATGATTCCCTTGAATTACTTCAGATGCAACTGACTGTAGTTAAGACCCCTCTTCAGGTCATTGCCAGCTATAGGACCCCCTCCATGAATCAGGACATGTACTCAGCCTATCTGGATCTACTTGAGACAATCAAGACACAACCAAACACCCTCATTTTGGGTGACTTTAATTATCCATCCATAGAGTGGGTAAATTATACGTGTTCTAATTCACTTGCCCAAACGTTTCTGGACTTCCTTAACTCCAATGCCCTGGACCAGCTGGTTAACACACTCACAAGGGGCTCAAACATCCTGGACCAGGTACTCAACAACATGGGCCACTGCACTACCCCTGGTGTGTGGCCATCCCTGGTGAGATATGACCACAAATCAGTCTCACTAGAAGTAACTATAACACAAGACCCCCCCACACACACACACACGTAGCAACAACTAGGGTAAAAAAAACCTCTCCAAGGCCAATTACAACCTCTTATGTGATGGCATAAATAGCTTCATAACCCCTTCCCCCACTGCTGGAACAGACACCTTTGCTGAGTTATACACCAATGCTTTATACAAGCGTCTGTACAATTGTATTGACTCTGCCATACCTGATAGACCCAAAGCAAAATCTTCAAGGAAAAACAAACTTGCCTGGTGGACAACTACCATTAATAGACTACACAATATAGAAAGAAATTGCTGTCTAAGAGTAGGAAGGAATGGTCTCAATACTGGAAACGCTCCCTCCTCAACTTAAGCAAAAGAGACTCCTAGGGAAATCCTCCAAAGCTAACTATGAATCCAAATTAGCTTAGCTAACTAAGGATTACCACAACGTGTTCTTTAGTTACATCCATAACCTCATTTGCACTGAATTCATAGTTAATGGTGCTACATATATAGAACCTGTGGATATAGCAAACCTGCTGACTGACAGGTTCAGTGAAAACTTCACTCCCCTGTCCCTGCCACATATATACCAAAGCATCACTAACACCTGTCCCCCACCTAGAATCTCCAAGCAGCAGGTTTTAAATGCCCTGTCCAATGCCAAAAACACAGCCTGTATGGGACCAAACAACATCCCGGGCTGTGTTCTACATGGGTTAAAACAGGAATTAGCATCACCATTGGACATGCATTTCAGTCACAGCCTAATCACTGACTTTGTCCCAGTGGAATGGAAAACAGCTACCGTCTTCCCTTTGCACAAAGGGGGATGCATTCACAGACCCCAGGAACTATAGACCCATTAGCCTGACCAGCCTTATCTGCAAGGCCATGGAACAAATCATCATGGATCTTATTAACAAAGCTATAGGAAATCTCCAAATGCTCAATTCCATCCAGTTTAGCTGTGTCAAGGGGAGATCATGCCTGTTAAACTTGGTGGACTTCTTTGAGACAGTAACCAAAGCCCTAGATGATGGCAAATCTGTGTATATGCCCTACCTAGACTTAGCCAAAGCCTTTGATACAATCCCCCACTCAGGCATCATTGATAAACTCACCCAGCTGGGTATCAACCCCATATATTGTCTGGTGGGTTGCAAACTGGCTCACTGATAGAACACACAGTCAAAATAGGGGACTCCACCTCCTCCAACAGACCCATAACCAGTGCTGTTCCACAGAGATTGGTTCTGGGACCCCTACTGTTCAGAATCTACTTTTCTGAAGTACATGCTAAAACTAAAGGACTGTGGCTGACAAAGTTTGTCGATGACTGCAAACTGGGAGCGATCATTGAAACCCCTAGCGATGTCAACATCCTGCAAGAAGGTCTTATGCAGACTAATGACTGGTGCCAAAGCCATGGTCTTAATGAAAAAAAAAATGCATTACCATCCCCTTCGGCAGGGGTGATGTTCTGCAGACTACCACATCAGTAGGAGTACCCTAAGCACACAGTCAGTGGTGAGAGATCTGGGCACACAGGTTGACAGGAACCTTAACTTCAATAACCATGTCTTCACAGAGGTAAGAATGGCATTTTATATTGCTCATCTGATAAGTAATTTCATTGCCTGCAGAAAAAAAAGAGGTTATAACCAAACCCCTGTACTCTTCCCTCATCAGGCCAATAATAGAATACAACACTCCCTTTGGTATGTTCTTTTCCAAACACCTGCATCAATTGAAGAGACTACAGACGTTCCTTCAAGATCTGTGTTATGCAGACAAACTGAAATCATTGTCATACAGACTGCTCAGAGGCGACCTGTGCCTTGCCTACAGAACAATTTCTGACCCAGCTTTAACAGAAATGCTTCACATTCGCAAGTCAAATAGCACATGGGTCACTCACTCAAAGGACCTTAACCTAGTATGTGATATCAACAGAACTTGCTGAAGACACAGGTTTGTCTCACAGAGGTTGCCCCACTTTTGGAACAAGCTTCCTATTCATGTTAAACAACACCCCTCATTGACCCTTTTTAAGCATAATTTGGATGATTGGATGGGTAACTGGAAATTCACCCCATTTGTTCCCCCTATATCCCTCTTGGACAGGAGCAGTAGGTGCTGATTTCAGTGTCTGCTTGAACCAGACACCCTTGGGAACATAGGTTGAACTTGGCTATGCTTGCAAGGGCCCTGGGGCCATTAGCCGAGTAACCTCTTATGATCATATGATCCTATGAAGTTCATTACAGACAGATACAAGGTTTTATTTGATGCAAGGCAACAGTATCATTGTCATCATCAACTCAATTTTTTACCATTTTTCTAGAAGGGTTCAGGGTGTAATGTCAACTGCTGCCACCTCTCTAAATTCAGTGCTACTCCACACTTCTTCGACAGTCATGCCTGGCTGTCACAGGTCCTCTGTCATGCAATACAGTCAACGCTTGGAATGGCATCCTCATTTCCGCTTGCCTTCACCAAATCATCATCTGCTTTATTGCACAAGTGACCAAACCACTTTAGTCTGCTCGCCTTGAACTTCTCTGCATTCTGATGTCTTCATTTCTTCACCTGTCCCACAGTGCACATCCTGCATGCATTTTAGGCTTGTCATCACCATCACCTCAAGCTTCCTCAATTGTTTTGTATTTACTGCCCAGGGATCTGTTCCATGTTTAAGCACTGGTCATGCCACTGTGTTGTACATATTACTTTTCAGCTTCCTTGGCACTGTTCTTTAACACACTCTGTACTAGTTGGCTGCTGTCCCTCTGATTCCAGGATTGACCTTCTGTATTCAGACTTCCCTTCTCCTCAACCACCCCTTCCAGTTACTGGGAGCTGTTAACATTTTCCACTATTTCCCTTCCATCCTCAATTTTCACCATCTTCTAAGTCACCATTTCTTGCCATGACAACTGTGTTGTCTGTACTCAGTTTCAACCAGTGTACCTTTAGTTTTATATTCCGGTCCCGTATAATTCACCAAACTTCCTATTCAGGCTCTTCTTGTAATATGATATCCTCTGCATATAGCAGCATTGTTGATCTGTCCCATCCAACCTGCTTGCAAATGTAGTCCACCACCAATATGAACAGCAGATGGCTCAGAGCTAAAGCTGGTGTATCCCCACCCCCACTAGGAACCCCTCTGAGAGTTCAGACACTGCTCATACTTGTGTCATCGGGTCCTTTTACATAGCCTGCACTAATTTTACCAATGCTTCCATGACTTCAAACCATTTAAAGACTGCCAAAATAAGTTTTCTTCGGACTGTAATATGCCTTCTCCAAGTCTAGGAATGCCCAGTTGAACTCTTTCCTCATCTCTGGCTTCTTCTTCTTCAGTATCTGTTTCACTGCATATATCAGGTCAGTTGTGCTGCATTCTGATCTGAAACTGAACTGATCATATTTCTGCTTTCTACTACTCATATTTCTTTATCAATCACCATAGCCAGCACTTTCCTGCAATGTGTCAATAAACTAATGGAAGCTATTGTTATCTTGAAGTCTTGAAAGACTTTCTTTAATTAGATGTTACTTTTATTCAGGACATCATTTAATCAAAAGGTTGGAAAAAAGTTCTAGAATACATTATACAACATCATGAGTCCCATGGCAGACCCCTGGTTAAGTTCTGTTATATCTCCTACAGTTATTACAATAAGTCTTACTCACAAAACCAGATCATGGTCAAATGGGGCCCTAGGTAGTGTAATGGATTACCCTCCAATACACAGCCACCCACTCCCCCGTAGCCATTCCAGTGTCCCATTACTTGGCTATTTCTCCCCAGTTACCATAAACAATATTCAAACCTCTCAGTGTGCATACTGTTTCCAGTTTTACCTCTGCAATGATTACAGAAATTTGGATTTAATTTAAAACTTTTATTTCAAATTTTATAGCATAAACATTGACAGATGTTTGCTAAACAAAGAATTACAGTATCACAAGGAAACAGACTTAGCATTAAAATATCTCTGCCCTTGAAACTCTCATTCATTGAAATGGCATTGAAACCAACATTCAAAGAAAATGCATCTAGTCAGTGTCTGATAAAGTTGACCTTTGGGCTGTTGTCAAATCATAGGCTCCTTGCACACAGTTTTAGGACCATGCAAGCATGTAAGAGTTCTTTGATTTACCTCCTTATATTCAATTATATTCTTTGTATAATACAGCACCACTTGTTAGAGTGTGTTTTAAATTTATAGTTTTGAACACTTTTCCAATGAGCAATGAAATATAATGCATGAACCAATAATGACAAAACTGTCCAATTCAGAACATTTCAACCATAAAAGGCAACTCAAACTTTGGTCATTACAATCCACCAATATCAGTCAATATGCACAATCTCTACAGAAGTAAAAGTCATCTGAATAATTCCACATTAAAGGTATTTGTAACTAATAAAGAGGTTGCTGCTAGCAAACCGCTTTATATTTCAGTATGGCATCTACAAATTCAGTGCCTGCTGCCTGTGAAGAATAAATTATGTAACATTAAAACTTGGTAAGTTGGTTATACTGCAATAAAGAATTGTTGGCAAACAGATAACAGGCTCATAGTTATTAGGTATCTCATCCAAAGGTGGGCATACTCAGGACTGCAGCACCCCATCCCCCTTAAAGTACAACACAGTATCAGCAATCCCACAGCCTTCTGCATCAAAGTATACTACCTATTGGGCTACTAACTACACTTTTTAAGGCTATACCACAATAGTGATATCATTTGCTAAACAAAACAGTTACACATTATAAACAGACTTAGCATGAGCAGCTGTAAATTTCTCATCCCTTGAAGCTCACAATTCCTTAATGCAACTGAAGCTCAATTCCCTGAAAAATGCACCTAAAACTCAATTCCTTGAAAAATGTGTTTGAAATTCAATTCCTTGTAAATGCATCTGAAATTCAATGTGTTGGAAAATGCAGCTTGGTAGTTGGGGTAGAGGATTCAGGCTCTTGTTTGCTGTAACTAAAGTGCAGGGTTTAAGCCTAAGCAAAGTAGTACCACCTGTTATCCCTAACTAGGGCATTTCACACACACGCCTCTTACTTGTCTGCCTGTGGTCTGCAGTAGTCAGTCCAAATGTTGTTTTGTATTCAAATTTCATCCAAGCAGAAAATGAAGATGTAAACAGGTTGCACAGATACAACAGGTGTGTGTGACCAGACATGGTTGCCTAGTGTTGGATCTTTCTGCTTACTCATATCCACCCAGTTTGAACATCTAAAAAAGGTGACAACCCCATTGAAAAGCTGTTATTTATTTCACTAACAAGGACCTATGCAATACAGTGCTATTCCTGACTCATGCATTTGATTTCCTCTAACGTTCTTACCTTCATATGAGGCATTTCCTTATTGTGCCATCACTTTTTTCTAGACATTGCTTAATCAATAAATTCATTCTACTTTTTCAGTTTTCTTTTTTTTTCTTCAGTCAGTTTAATCTGGACTTAGCAGTTTGTTGTCCAGCAAATTAGAGAAGATGCTTAAGGCTATGAGAAGCTGACTTACTTCACACTGTAGATAATGGATTGTATTCCTCAAGCTCCACTAAACAGCGTGTTTGTGTGCAAATCACTGAACTAAATTGTGTGACACAGGCCATACCTGCAAAGAAGCATTTACAGATAAATTGTCAACATGGTAAAGGGGAATAAAATCTTGTCTGATACTCATATAGCTCAGGATCAAATACCAACCACAGTGCTTGAGGTGCAGATGAAGGGATGCTTGTGGAAGTCAGGATAGAATGCTAGTATGTCCATCCTTTGGGAGAAAATAACCTGGATTTCTGCAATGCTGACACTTGCTAGAGAGAGACAGAGTGTGGTGCATGTCATGCAATGTAAGTGCTAATGCCATGCAGTGGGTTCTGCTAGGTTGCAGGCATGTTGTATCCTTCAGGGAGCATATGCAGGAATGTACATGTGGTTGCTTCATAGTGTGTGTGTAGGAATTTTTATATAGCAGTCTTCATTGAATATGTGCAGGAATGTGCATAATAGCCACCTTCATAGAGTGTGTGCAGGTATATGAATATGGTAGTCCTCATGGAGTGTATGTAGAAATTTGCACATGGTCCCTTCATGGGCTGTGTGTGTAGGAATATGGCTATAGCAGTCTTCACTGAGTGTATGCAAGAATGTGCATATGGCCACCTTCATGAGTTATGTGCAAGAATGTGCATGTGGTCCTTTCATGGAATGTGTACAAGAATGTGCATCTACTAGCCTTCATGGAGCATGCACAAGAATGTGCACATGGTAGCCTTCATGGAGCATGTGCAGAAATGTGCATGTGGTAGCCTTCATGGAATGCAATCAGGAATGAGTATGTGGCAGCCTTCATAGAGAATGTATGCAGGTATGTCTGTGTAATAGCTTTTACGCAGTGTGTGCATGATTATGCATGGGATAGCCTTCATAAAAAGTGTGCAGTAATGTGCTTGTGGTCCTTTCATGGAAAGTATGGAGGAATGTGCTTTTTGTAGCTTTCATGGAGCATCTACAGGATATGCACTGGGTAGTATTTATACAGTTTGAGCAGAAATGTGCATGTGGTAGTCTTCAAGAAGGGCATGATGGAATGTGCATGTAGTAGTCTTCATGGAACATGTGCAGGAGTGTGTATGTAGTAACTGTCATGGAGTATATGTGCAGGAGTGTGCATGCGGTAACCTTCATGTAGCGAGCGAGCATGAAAGTGTCTGTTGTAGTTTTCCTGAGTGTGTGCAGAAATGTGAATGTGGCAGCCTTCAGGGACTATGTGCAGGAATGTGCATGTGGTTGCTTCATAGAGTGTGTGTAGGAATTTGCATATAGCAGTCTTCATTGAATGTGCAGGAATGTGCATAGTGGCCACTTTCATAGAGTGTGTGCAGGTATTTGTATATGGTAGCCTTGTTGGAGTGTATGCAGGAATTTTCACATGGTTTCTTCATGGGCTGTGTGTGTAGGAATGTGGCTATGGCAGTCTTCACTGAGTATATGCAGGAATGTGCATATGGCCACCATCCTGGATTGTGTGCAAGAATGTGCATGTGGTCTTTTCATGAATTGTGTACATGAGTGTGCATCTAGTAGCCTTCATGGAGCATGTGCAGAAATGTGCCTGTGGTAGCCTTCCTGGAATGCAATCAGGAATGAGTATGTGGCAGCCTTCATAGAGAATGCATGTAGATGTGTGTGTGTGCAATAGCCTTTATGCAGTGTGTGCAAGAATATGCATGTGCTAGCCTTCATAAAAAGTGTGCAAGAATGTGCTTGTGGTCCTTTCATGGAAAGTATACAGGAATGTGCATTTTGTAGCCTTCATGGAGAATCTGCAGGAATATGCACTGGGTAATATTCATGCAGTGTGAGCAGATATGTGCATGTGGTGATCTTCAAGAAGGGCATGAAGGAATGTGCATGTAGTAGCCTTCATGGAACATATGCAGGACCATGCATGTGGTAACCTTTATTAAGTGTGTGCAGGAATGTGCATATGGTCTCTTTATGGAATATGTGCAGGACTGCATGTGGTAACCTTCATGGATTTTGTGCAGGAATGTGTGTCAAAGCCTGTATGAATCATTTGTAGGAATATGCATGCGGTCTGCTCATGAGGTGTGTGGTGGAATGAACATGTGATCCTTTTATGGAGCATGTGCAGGAATGTGCATGTAATCCCTTTATGGAGCATGTGTAGGAATGTACATGTGGTAGTCTTTATGGAAAGTTTGCAGGAATGTGCCTGGGATAATCTTCATGTAGTGTATGCAGGAATCTACATGAGGCAGCCATCATGGAGTGTCTACAGGAAGGTGCCTGTGGTAGCTTTTATGAGGTATGTGTAGGAATGTACACATGGTAGCCTTCATGGAGCATGTGCAGGAATGTGCATGTGGTAGCTTTCATGTAGTGCATGCAGGAATGTGCATGCAGTAACCTTCATGGATCATGTGCAGGAATGTGTATGTGGTAGCCTTCCTGGATTTCATGCAGGAATGTGCATGTGGTAGCCTTCATGGAATACATACAGAAATGTATATATCGTAGCCTTCACCTAGTGTACACATGACTGTGTATGTAGTAGTCTGCTTGGAGTGTGTGTAGGAATGTGTATGTGATCCCTTCATATAGAGCATGTGCAGGAATGTGCATGTTGTAGCCTTCATGGAGTGTGTGTGTTATATGCCCTTATGAAGCATTTGTAGGAATGTGCATGTGGTCTCTTCATGAAGTGTGTGGAGGAATGTGCATGTGATCCCTTTACGGAGTATATGTAGGAATGTGCATGTAATCCCTTTATGGAGCATGTGTAGGAATGTACATGTGGTAGTCTTTATGGAAAGTTTGCAGGAATGTGCCTGGGATAATCTTCATGTAGTGTATGCAGGAATCTACATGAGGCAGCCATCATGGAGTGTCTACAGGAAGGTGCCTGTGGTAGCTTTTATAAGGTATGTGTAGGAATGTACACATGGTAGCCTTCATGGAGCATGTGCAGGAATGCGCATGTGGTAGCCTTCATGGGGAGTGTACAATAATGTGCATGTGGTAGCCTTCATGGAGGATGTTCAGGAATGTGCATGTGGTAGACTTCATGGAGTGTGTACAGGTATGTGCATATAGTAGCCTTTATGGAGTGTGTATGGAATTTGCATGTGATAGCCTTCATGGAGCATGTGCAGAATTGTGCATGTGGCAAGAATGTGCATGTGATACCCTTCATTAAATACAGTCAGGAATGTGTATGTGGCAGCCTTCATTGAGTACGTGTAGGTATGTGTGTGTGTAGCAGCTTTCATGCTGTGTGTGCAAGAATGTATGAGGTAGCTTTCACAAACGATGTGCAGGAATGTGCATTTGATAGCCTTTGTGAAGCATCTGCAGGAATGTGCATTGTGAAGCATTCATGTAGTGTGTGTAGGAATGTGCATATGTTAGCCTTCAAGAAATGTATGCAGGAATATGCATATGGCATTCTCCATGAACTGTGTAAGAATGTGCATGTGGTAGCCTTCATGAACAGTGTGCATGTATGTGCATGCAATATCCTTTATGAAACATGTGCAGGAATGCACATGTGGTAGTCACCATGAAGCATGTGCAGAAATGTGTGTCTGATAGCCTTCATGGAGTGCATGCAGGAATATGCATGTGATAGCTTTCATTAAGAATGCATAGGAATGTGCACGTGGTAGTCTCCCTGAAGCATGTACAGAATTGTGTGTCTGATGCCCTTCATGGAGTGCATGCAGGAATGTATGTGTGGTAGCCTTCATGAAATATATGCAGAAATGTGTGTATGGTAGCCTTCATAAAATGTGTGCCTGAATATGTATTGGCAGCCTTCATGGAGCATGTGTAGCAATGTGCATGTGATCCCTTCATGGAGCATGTGCAGAAATGTGCATGTGGTAGCTTTTATGAGCAGTTTGCAGGAATGTGCATTTTGTAAGCTTCATGGTGCATCTGCAGGAATGTTGTCTAGATAAAGAACTAAGGCAGTACTTTGCTCCCTAACTGATGACACCCTGCTCAACTCTGTTGGTGGCCTCCTTACAGATGCCATATCTATTTATAAACCTGCCAAAGGCATTTGATCTCATTGACTACTATCTTCTCCAAAAAGAACTAATTGAAATTAGTACTGGTCCTGCTCCCTGGTTTAAAAACTTCCTCACTGACAGACACTTCAGTGTTAAATAGGATCTACCCAATCAGAATCTGCACCTATTACCAAAGCTGTACCACAAGGATCCATTCCAGTCCCCTCATCTTCTCCATATTCATTAACAAACTTCCTTGTGACTTCACCCATGTATCCTATATGTGGATGGCATGGTTATTTACTGATCAGGTCATTCTCCCACCAACATTCAATGTAAACTCGAGTCAGACTTACATGTGCTCCACCAGTGGCTTAAAAACCATAAACTACTTCTTAACCCCACCAAGATCAAAACTATGCTGTTTGGAACTCCATATGAAATTCACCA
Organism: Protopterus annectens; assembly: GCF_019279795.1. NCBI lineage: Eukaryota > Metazoa > Chordata > Ceratodontiformes > Protopteridae > Protopterus > Protopterus annectens. The sequence continues at coordinate 695,778,080 of NC_056749.1, forward strand.
AGCACCCAACTCTTTAACTGTCTTTGACCTACACAACCATGTCACATAGACAACCCCCACCTTTAAATGCCTAAGACTATGGCTTGATCAGTCACTAAACTCCCACTTCCATACAACGTGAGAATCAAATTGAACTCCCTTATCTACTGGGACAAAAAAAGGTTTCTCCTTTTCTATCCCAACCAGCCAGAGCAGTCATTGTCAAATGAGTCATCCTTTCTCAACTTGAATATGGGCTTCCAATTTTTACTTCTGTTGCCAAGAAAAACATTACCTCACTCCACACTATCTCTAGCAGCATCTGCTGACTCATTGCAAACTCACCCTTCTGTTAACATCACTGTATCACCCTAGAAAAAGCCAAATGGCTACCCATAAAACAAAGCTCTAACCTACTTTTAGGATCCCAAATATACAAGCTACTCCAGCTCTACACATTTACTCCCCTTGCAGATAGACTTCACAAAGAGCCTCCTCATACAACCTGAGATACTACTCACAAGTCACGCCAACTCTTATTACCCCTAGAATCGAACTCTACAGCACTGCACATGCTCTGCCAAACCAACTCTCATTACCCCTAGAATCGAACTCTACAGCACTGCACATGCTCTGCCAAACCAACTCTCATTTCCCCTAGAACTAAACTCCACAGCACTGCACGAGCTGTGTCACACCAACTCTCATTTACCCTAGAAACAAACTCCACAGCACTGCATGTGCTGTGTCATACCAACTCTCATTTCCCCAAGAACCAAACTCCACAGCACTGCACATGCTCTGTCACACCAA